>NC_092174.1:46987351-47004851 GCF_045791955.1 Oncorhynchus clarkii lewisi
ATTCCACAGTACTACATAGAGCCATGACTACATGGAACTCTATTCCACAGTACTACATAGAGCCATGACTACATGGAACTCTATTCTACAGTACTACATAGAGCCATGACTACATGGAACTCTATTCCACAGTACTACATAGAGCCATGACTACATGGAACTCTATTCCACAGTACTACACAGAGCCATGACTACATGAAACTCTATTCCACAGTACTACATAGAGCCATGACTACATGGAATTCTATTCCACAGTACTACATAGAGCCATGACTACATGGAACTCTATTCCACAGTAAATAGAGCAATGACTACATGGAACTCTATTCCACAGTACTACATAGAGCCATGACTACATGGAACTCTATTCCACAGTACTACATAGAGCCATGACTACATGGAACTCTATTCCACAGTAGTACATAGAGCCATGACTACATGGAACTCTATTCCACATCAGGTAACTGATGCAGCAGTAGAATCAGATTTAAAAACAGGTAAAAATACACCTTATAGAACATTGTGGACTGTGAAAAGACACACACACACACACACACAAAATATACACACTCTACACACACGTACACCTGAAGAGTGTGTTGTAGTAGAATAGTGACACTTCATGTAGTGTGACCAAAGCACCAAGTCTAGGTCCAAAAGCCTCCTGAGCAGCTTTTACACCCGAGCCATTAACACTGCTGATAATCAAACCCGGAAAATGTACATTGACCCCCCCCCTTTTTTTACAACGCAGCTACGCAATATTTCATATCTACTGTACGTATAGTCACTTTACCCCTGCCTACATGTAGAAGCTGTGGCTCCCAAGTGGTGCAGCGGTCTAAGGCACTGCATCTCAGTGCTAGACGTGTCACTACAGGCACCCTGGTTTGAATCCAGGCTGTATCACAACCGGCCGTGATTGGGAGTCCCATACACTTGCCCCAGCGTCGTCTGGGTTTGGCAGGTGTAGGCCGTCAATGTAAAAAATAATTTGTTCTTAACTGCCTAGTTAAATAAAAATGTACATATTAACCTGTAGACTTTTTATTTTATTGTGTTACTTTTTATCTTCATTTTTTTTTTTACTGTAGTTTATCTAGTAAATATTTTCTTAACAATTTTTTTCTTAAAACTGCATTGTTGGTTAAGGGCTTGTAAGTAAGTATTTCCTAGCTGCTGTCTTGGCAGGAACTAATGGGGATCCATAATAAACCCCAGGAAGAGTAGCTGCTGCCTTGGCAACAGGAACTAATGGGGATCCATAATAAACCCCAGGAAGAGTAGCTGCTGCATTGGCAGGAACTAATGGGGATCCATAATAAACCCCAGGAAGATTAGCTGCTGCCTTGACAGGAACTAATGGGGATCCATGATAAACCCCAGGAAGAGTAGCTGCTGCCTTGACAGGAACTAATGGGGATCCATAATAAACCCAAGGAAGAGTAGCTGCTGTCTTGGCATGAACTAATGGGGATCCATGATAAACCCCAGGAAGAGTAGCTGCTGCCTTGGCAGGAACTAATGGGGATCCATAATAAACCCCAGGAAGAATAGCTGCTGACTTGGCAGGAACTAATGGGGATCCATAATAAACCCCAGGAAGAGTAGCTGCTGCCTTGGTAAGAACTAATGGGGATCCATAATAAACCCCAGGAAGAGTAGCTGCTGCCTTGGCAGGAACTAATGGGGATCCATAATAAACCCCAGGAAGAGTAGCTTCTGCCTTGGCAGGAACTAATGGGGATCCATAATAAACCCCAGGAAGAGTAGCTGCTGCCTTGACAGGAACTAATGGGGATCCATGATAAACCCAGGAAGAGTAGCTGCTGCCTTGACAGGAACTAATGGGGATCCATAATAAACCCAAGGAAGAGTAGCTGCTGCCTTGGCATGAACTAATGGGGATCCATGATAAACCCCAGGAAGAGTAGCTGCTGCCTTGGCAGGAACTAATGGGGATCCATAATAAACCCCAGGAAGAATAGCTGCTCCCTTGGCAGGAACTAATGGGGATCCATAATAAACCCCAGGAAGAGTAGCTGCTGCCTTGGTAAGAACTAATGGGGATCCATAATAAACCCCAGGAAGAGTAGCTGCTGCCTTGGCAGGAACTAATGGGGATCCATAATAAACCCCAGGAAGAGTAGCTGCTGCCTTGGCAGGAACTAATGGGGATCCATAATAAACCCCAGGAAGAGTAGCTTCTGCCTTGGCAGGAACTAATGGGGATCCGTAATAAACCCCAGGAAGAGTAGCTGCTGCCTTGACAGGAACTAATGGGGGTCCATAATAAACCCCAGGAAGAGTTGCTGCTGCCTTGGCAGGAACTAATGGGGATCCATAATAAACCCCAGGAAAAGTAGCTGCTGCCTTGACAGGAACTAATGGGGATCCATAATAAACCCCAGGAAGAGTAGCTGCTGGCTTGCCAGGAACTAATGGGGATCCATAATACACCCCAGGAAAAGTAGCTGCAGCCTTGACAGGGATTAATGGGGATCCATAATAAACCCCAGGAAGAGTAGGTGCTGCCTTGCCAGGAACTAATGGGGATCCATAATAAACCCCAGGAAGAGTAGCTGCTGCCTTGGCAGGAACTAATGGAGATCCATAATAAACCCCAGGAAGAGTAGCTGCTGCCTTGACAGGAACTAATGGGGATCCATAATAAACCCCAGGAAGAGTAGCTGCTGCCTTGACAGGAACTAATGGGGATCCATAATAAACCCAAGGAAGAGTAGCTGCTGCCTTGGCATGAACTAATGGGGATCCATAATAAACCCCAGGAAGAGTAGCTGCTGCCTTGGCAGGAACTAATGGGGATCCATAATCAACCCCAGGAAGAATAGCTGCTGACTTGGCAGGAACTAATGGGGATTCATAATAAACCCCAGGAAGAGTAGCTTCTGCCTTGGCAGGAACTAATGGGGATCCATAATAAACCCCAGGAAGAGTAGCTGCTGCCTTGGCAGGAACTAATGGGGATCCATAATAAACCCCAGGAAGAGTAGCTTCTGCCTTGGCAGGAACTAATGGGGATCCGTAATAAACCCCAGGAAGAGTAGCTGCTGCCTTGACAGGAACTAATGGGGATCCATAATAAACCCCAGGGAGAGTAGCTGCTGCCTTGGCAGGAACTAATGGGGATCCATAATAAACCCCAGGAAGAGTAGCATCTGCCTTGGCAGGAACTAATGGGGATCCATAATAAACCCAAGGAAGAGTAGCTGCTGCCTTGGCAGGAACTAATGGGGATCCATAATAAACCCAAGGAAGAGTAGCTGCTGCCTTGGCAGGAACTAATGGGGATCCATAATAAACCCCAGGAAGAGTAGCTGCTGCCTTGCCAGGAACTAATGGGGATCCATAATACACCCCAGGAAGAGTAGCTGCTGCCTTGGCAGGAACTAATGGGGATCCATAATAAACCCCAGGAAGAGTAGCTGCTGCCTTGGCAGGAACTAATGGGGATCCATAATAAACCCCAGGAAGAGTAGCTTCTGCCTTGGCAGGAACTAATGGGGATCCGTAATAAACCCCAGGAAGAGTAGCTGCTGCCTTGACAGGAACTAATGGGGGTCCATAATAAACCCCAGGAAGAGTTGCTGCTGCCTTGGCAGGAACTAATGGGGATCCATAATAAACCCCAGGAAAAGTAGCTGCTGCCTTGACAGGAACTAATGGGGATCCATAATAAACCCCAGGAAGAGTAGCTGCTGGCTTGCCAGGAACTAATGGGGATCCATAATACACCCCAGGAAGAGTAGCTGCAGCCTTGACAGGGATTAATGGGGATCCATAATAAACCCCAGGAAGAGTAGGTGCTGCCTTGCCAGGAACTAATGGGGATCCATAATAAACCCCAGGAAGAGTAGCTGCTGCCTTGGCAGGAACTAATGGAGATCCATAATAAACCCCAGGAAGAGTAGCTGCTGCCTTGACAGGAACTAATGGGGATCCATAATAAACCCCAGGAAGAGTAGCTGCTGCCTTGACAGGAACTAATGGGGATCCATAATAAACCCAAGGAAGAGTAGCTGCTGCCTTGGCATGAACTAATGGGGATCCATAATAAACCCCAGGAAGAGTAGCTGCTGCCTTGGCAGGAACTAATGGGGATCCATAATCAACCCCAGGAAGAATAGCTGCTGACTTGGCAGGAACTAATGGGGATTCATAATAAACCCCAGGAAGAGTAGCTTCTGCCTTGGCAGGAACTAATGGGGATCCATAATAAACCCCAGGAAGAGTAGCTGCTGCCTTGGCAGGAACTAATGGGGATCCATAATAAACCCCAGGAAGAGTAGCTTCTGCCTTGGCAGGAACTAATGGGGATCCGTAATAAACCCCAGGAAGAGTAGCTGCTGCCTTGACAGGAACTAATGGGGATCCATAATAAACCCCAGGAAGAGTAGCTGCTGCCTTGACAGGAACTAATGGGGATCCATAATAAACCCCAGGGAGAGTAGCTGCTGCCTTGGCAGGAACTAATGGGGATCCATAATAAACCCCAGGAAGAGTAGCATCTGCCTTGGCAGGAACTAATGGGGATCCATAATAAACCCAAGGAAGAGTAGCTGCTGCCTTGGCAGGAACTAATGGGGATCCATAATAAACCCAAGGAAGAGTAGCTGCTGCCTTGGCAGGAACTAATGGGGATCCATAATAAACCCCAGGAAGAGTAGCTGCTGCCTTGCCAGGAACTAATGGGGATCCATAATACACCCCAGGAAGAGTAGCTGCTGCCTTGACAGGGATTAATGGGGATCCATAATAAACCCCAGGAAGAGTAGCTGCTGCCTTGGCAGGAACTAATGGGGATCCATAATAAACCCCAGGAAGAGTAGCTGCTGCATTGGCAGGAACTAATGGGGATCCATAATAAACCCCAGGAAGAGTAGCTGCTGCCTTGACAGGAACTAATGGGGATCCATAATAAACCCCAGGGAGAGTAGCTGCTGCCTTGGCAGGAACCAATGGGGATCCATAATAAACCCCAGGAAGAGTAGCTTCTGCCTTGGCAGGAACTAATGGGGATCCATAATAAACCCAAGGAAGAGTAGCTGCTGCCTTGGCAGGAACTAATGGGGATCCATAATAAACCCAAGGAAGAGTAGCTGCTGCCTTGGCAGGAACTAATGGGGATCCATTAATAAACCCAAGGAAGAGTAGCTGCTGCCTTGGCAGGAACTAATGGGGATCCATAATAAACTCAAGGAAGAGTAGCTACTGCCTTGGTAAGAACTAATGGGGACCCATAATAAACCCCAGGAAGAGTAGCTGCTGCCTTGGCAGGAACGAATGGGGATCCATAATAAACCTCAGGAAGAGTAGCTGCTGCCTTGGCAAGAACTAATGGGGATCCATAATAAACCCAAGGAAGAGTAGCTACTGCCTTGGCAGGAACTAATGGGGATCCATAATAAACCCCAGGAAGAGTAGCTGCTGCTTTGGCAGGAACTAATGGGGATCCATAATAAACCCAAGGAAGAGTAGCTACTGCCTTGGCAGGAACTAATGGGGATCCATAATAAACCCCAGGAAGAGTAGCTACTGCCTTGGTAAGAACTAATGGGGACCCATAATAAACCCCAGGAAGAGTAGCTGCTGCCTTGGCAGGAACGAATGGGGATCCATAATAAACCTCAGGAAGAGTAGCTGCTGCCTTGGCAAGAACTAATGGGGATCCATAATAAACCCAAGGAAGAGTAGCTACTGCCTTGGCAGGAACTAATGGGGATCCATAATAAACCCCAGGAAGAGTAGCTACTGCCTTGGTAAGAACTAATGGGGATCCATAATAAACCCCAGGAAGAGTAGCTACTGCCTTGGCAGGAACTAATGGGGATCCATAACAAACCCCAGGAAGAGTAGCTGCTGCCTTGGCAGGAACTAATGGGGATCCATAATAAACCCAAGGAAGAGTAGCTACTGCCTTGGCAGGAACTAATGGGGATCCATAATAAACCCAAGGAAGAGTAGCTACTGCCTTGGCAGGAACTAATGGGGATCCATAATAAACCCAAGGAAGAGTAGCTACTGCCTTGGTAAGAACTAATGGGGACCCATAATAAACCCCAGGAAGAGTAGCTACTGCCTTGGCAGGAACTAATGGGGATCCATAATAAACCCAAGGAAGAGTAGCTACTGCCTTGGCAGGAACTAATGGGGATCCATAATAAACCCCAGGAAGAATAGCTGCTGCCTTGGCAGGAACTAATGGGGACCCATAATAAACCCAAGGAAGAGTAGCTGCTGCCTTGGCAGGAACTAATGGGGATCCATAATAAACCCAAGGAAGAGTAGCTGCTGCCTTGGCAGGAACTAATGGGGATCCATAATAAACCCAAGGAAGAGTAGCTGCTGCCTTGGCAGGAACTAATGGGGATCCATAATAAACCCCAGGAAGAGTAGCTGCTGCCTTGCCAGGAACTAATGGGGATCCATAATACACCCCAGGAAGAGTAGCTGCTGCCTTGACAGGGATTAATGGGGATCCATAATAAACCCCAGGAAGAGTAGCTGCTGCCTTGGCAGGGATTAATGGGGATCCATAATAAACCCCAGGAAGAGTAGCTGCTGCCTTGGCAGGAACTAATGGGGATCCATAATAAACCCCAGGAAGAGTAGCTGCTGCCTTGACAGGAACTAATGGGGATCCATAATAAACCCCAGGGAGAGTAGCTGCTGCCTTGGCAGGAACCAATGGGGATCCATAATAAACCCAAGGAAGAGTAGCTTCTGCCTTGGCAGGAACTAATGGGGATCCATAATAAACCCAAGGAAGAGTAGCTGCTGCCTTGGCAGGAACTAATGGGGATCCATAATAAACCCAAGGAAGAGTAGCTGCTGCCTTGGCAGGAACTAATGGGGATCCATTAATAAACCCAAGGAAGAGTAGCTGCTGCCTTGGCAGGAACTAATGGGGATCCATAATACACCCCAGGAAGAGTAGCTGCTGCCTTGACAGGAACTAATGGGGATCCATAATAAACCCAAGGAAGAGTAGCTGCTGCCTTGGCAGGAACCAATGGGGATCCATAATTAACCCCAGGAAGAGTAGCTGCTGCCTTGGCAGGAACTAATGGGGATCCATGATAAACCCAAGGAAGAGTAGCTGCTGCCTTGGCAGGAACTAATGGGGATCCATATTAAACCCCAGGAAGAGTAGCTGCTGCCTTGGCAGGAACTAATGGGGATCCATAATAAACCCCAGGAAGAGTAGCTACTGCCTTGGCAGGAACTAATGGGGATCCATAATAAACCCCAGGAAGAGTAGCTGCTGCCTTGGCAGGAACTAATGGGGATCCATAATAAACCCCAGGAAGAGTAGCTGCTGCCTTGGCAGGAACTAATGGAGATCCATAATAAACCCCAGGAAGAGTAGCTGCTGCCTTGGCAGGAACTAATGGGGATCCATAATAAACCCCAGGAAGAATAGCTGCTGCCTTGGCAGGAACTAATGGGGACCCATAATAAACCCCAGGAAGATTAGCTGCTGCCTTGGCAGGAACTAATGGGGATCCATAATAAACCCCAGGAAGAGTAGCTGCTGCCTTGACAGGAACTAATGGGGATAAATACAAATACAAAGCATTATTGAGCAGCTGTAATATTATCTCTGACCCTTCTTCTTTGGTTGGTCATCCACATGTACGTCAGTGAGTACAGCATCCTCCTCTCTCTGCTTGTCCTTTCTCTCTGTCAGAGTCTGTCTCAGCAGCAGCCAGAAGCTCAACAGACACAGGACCTAGAGACAGACAACAACAACAAAAAACACGTTCAGCATTTCTGTGAGAGAAACACAGAATGTGGACCTTAAAGATAGAGACGATCATACTTCCAATCATTAGCATAAGACATAGACTTTATTGTGCCTCAATTTATAGGCAACTCAGTTAAGAACACATTCTTATTTACTGCCTAGGAATAGTGGGTTAACTGGCCTAGGAACAGTGGGTTAACTGGCCTAGGAACAGTGGGTTAACTGGCCTAGGAACAGTGGGTTAACTGGCCTAGGAACAGTGGGTTAACTGGTCTAGGAACAGTGGGTTAACTGGTCTAGGAACAGTGGGTTAACTGGTCTAGGAACAGTGGGTTAACTGGTCTAGGAACAGTGGGTTAACTGGTCTAGGAACAGTGGGTTAACTGGTCTAGGAACAGTGGGTTAACTGGCCTAGGAACAGGGGGTTAACTGGTCTAGGAACAGTGGGTTAACTGGCCTAGTGGGTTAACTGGTCTAGGAACAGTGGGTTAACTGGTCTAGGAACAGTGGGTTAACTGGTCTAGGAACAGTGGGTTAACTGGTCTAGGAACAGTGGGTTAACTGGTCTAGGAACAGTGGGTTAACTGGTCTAGGAACATTGGGTTAACTGGTCTAGGAACAGTGGGTTAACCTGGTCTAGGAACAGTGGGTTAACTGGCCTAGGAACAGTGGGGTTAACTGGTCTAGGAACAGTGGGTTAACTGGTCTAGGAACAGTGGGTTAACTGGTCTAGGAACAGTGGGTTAACCTGGTCTAGGAACAGTGGGTTAACTGGCCTAGGAACAGTGGGGTTAACTGGTCTAGGAACAGTGGGTTAACTGGTCTAGGAACAGTGGGTTAATTGCCTTGTTCAGGGGCGGAACGATAGATGTGTACCTTGTCAGCTCAGGGATTCAATCTAGCAACCTTTCGGTTACAGGTCCAACGCTCTAACCACTAGGATACCTTCCGCCCCTCCCCTCTAACCACTAGGATACCTTCCGCCCCTCCCCTCTAACCACTAGGATACCTTCCGCCCCTCCCCTCTAACCACTAGGATACCTTCCGCCCCTCCCCTCTAACCACTAGGATACCTTCCGCCCCTCCCCTCTAACCACTAGGATACCTTCCGCCCCTCCCCTCTAACCACTAGGATACCTTCCGCCCCTCCACTCTAACAGTTTCTTCTTCTAGGTTCCATTGAATTACCTTGGATCCCAGTTCACTGAAGGGCAAGTCCTTCTTGACGAAGAGTCCAGGTACGGGCTCCAGCAGCTCAAAGCTCCAGATGTACTGCAGCACAATGAGCAGGTTCCCGTAGAGCACCATGAAGGGAGAGGTTAGCATGGTGTAACGACGACGGTCCCTCACCATCCACAACATACACGACCACATCAGGAACACAAACGTCAGCCAGCTAACATACGTGATGCTCCACACCTGGGCACAGAGAGAGAGAGAGAGAGAGAGAGAGAGAGAGAGATAGAGAGAGATGGGGAGGGAGAGAGAGAGGGAGAGAGAGAGAGAGAGAGGGAGAGATAGAGAGAGAGAGGGAGAGAGAGGGAGTGAGAGAGAGGGGGAGAGAGAGGGAGAGAGAGAGAGGGAGAGAGAGAGAGAGAGAGAGAGGGGGGAGAGAGAGGGAGAGAGGGAGAGAGAGAGAAGGAGAGAGAGAGAGGGAGAGAGAGAGAGAGGGGGGAGAGCAAATGCCACAAAACCTCAGAGTCTACAATTCCTCAGAAAAACGTACGTAGGGCCAAGTATGATCACGATCACAAAACAGTTTATTGGAAGTTAAAGTTGATTTACTGTTTAACAGATAATTGTTTTTTTTTTTTAAATGAGGCGAGCGAATAAAAATATAATATATGAACAAATGTAATTTATTTAATTGTAAACAACCTTAGTACATCACCTAGCGAACTTACCAAGAGGTTTTAGTGTTTTAATGATTTGTAAAATCCTTGTGAACTTACCAAGAGGTTTTAGTGTTTTAATGATTTGTAAAATCCTTGTGAACTTACCAAGAGGTTTTAGTGTTTTAATGATTTTGGAATGACAGTCACAGGGACCAGTCCTGGTCAGGGTACCCCTCCTGAGGCTCCCGAGTGGTGCAGCGGTCTAAGGCACCGCATCTCAGTACAAGAGACATCACTGCAGTCCCTGGTTCAAAATGCAGGCTGTATTACATCCTGCCATGATAGGGAGTACGATAGGGCGGTGCCCAATGCTGTCCTGGTTTGGCCGGGGTTAGCAGTCATTGTAAATAAGAATTTGTTCTTACCTGACTTGCCGTGTTAAATGAATGCTAAATAAATTTTTCTTTAATTAAATGACACTGAAGTGGTATAGCACCATTGAAATCCCGGCTGAGTTTTAGGCAGAAGTGAAAACTTCTTAAGGCTAGGGGGCAGTATTCGGACGTTTGGATGACTGAGATGCCCAAAGTAAACTGCCTGCTACTCAGGCCCAGAAGCTAGGATATATATATTTGGATAGAAAACACTCTGGAGTTTCTACAACTGTTTGAATGATGTCCGTGAGTGTAACATAACTTATTTGGCAGGCGAAACCCAGAGGACAAATCATCCAGGATTTTTTTTCTTGAGGTCACTCTCTTTTCAATGTGTTTTCTATGGGGATCTAGATTTCTAAGGCACTTGCTTGCAGTTCCTATCGCTTCCACTGGATGTCAACAGTCTTTAGAAATTGGTTGATGTTTTTCCTTTGAGAAATTAAGAAGTAGGGCTGTTCAGAACGAGGGTCGAGTGAAGTGTACTGTTTGTTAGAGAAGTGTGACCTGAAAACTCGCTCCACGTTTGTTTTAATCCGCTATTGAGCGCAGTTTATCCCGTCTCAAATTGTATTGATTATTTACGTTAAAAAAATACCTAAAGTTGTATTAGGAAAGTTGTTATAAAATGTCTGGATCAAGTTTACAGGTAACTTATTAGATACTTTGTGGTCATGTTGCTGGAACCGGTGTATTTTCTGAATCAAACGCGTCAAATAAAATGGACATTTTGGAAGAAGAAAAGAAGGAATTAATCGAACAAAAGGACCATTTGTGATGTTTATGGGACAACAGGAGAAGCTCGTCAAAGGTAAGACATGAATTATATCGTTATTTCTGACTTTTTGTGTCGCGCCTGGCGGGATGAATTATGATTTTCATGTGTATGTTTGCTGGGATGCTGTCCTCAAATAGTCGCATGGTTTGCTTTCGCCGTAAAGCCTTTTTGAAATCTGACACTGTGGCTGGATTAACAAGAAGTTCATCTTTAAACCCTTGTATAATTTATTAATTATTATTATGAGTATTTCTGTTTTTGAATTTGGCGCGTTGCTATTTCACTGGGTGTTGTCAAATCAATCCAGCGCGCGAAGGGATCACTAAGAAGTTAAGATTCATAGATTAAGATCATTTTATTGGTCAACACAACGTCCAAACGAAATTTGACTTCCGATTTTAACCCAACCCCCCCGAAAAGACACACATACATAATTTTGTATAATTTATATGCTAGCTGAAATATATAACAGTCTACTGAGGTAATCAGACATATTCATACTCTCACGAGCTGCTTTTCAGCTTCTAGTCAACTTGAATTTACATTTAACACATCTTTTTTTAGACAGGTGAAGCAAGCACAACACATTTTCTTCAGGAAAATATCTACAATATCTACAAAACAGGTTTTGCAGTCACATAATCCAAAAAGGAAGGCTACAGCTATTATTTTTTCCCCCAAAATTAGAGTTTGTGATTCACAAATAACTTTTTTTTTTATTCACTTGATTCGATTAAACCGTAATTTAACTCAATTCCAACTTCTACAATGAGAAAGTGAATAGTTTGTTTCGTACATAATAATCATTCATGATTCATATGAATTAAATTAATCGTTAAAAAAAAGGATTGGGGGAAGAAGTGTAAAGCTTGGCATTTGTTTAACAGTAAATCAACATTGTTAGGCCTTGTCAGATGACATACAGTATGCTTTCTTTAGCCTTGACGTGAGCACAGTCACCAGATGAACCTAAGTCACCCGAGGGACCACAGTCACCACAGTCACCAGATGAACCTAAGTCACCCGAGGGACCACAGTCACCACAGTCACCCGTGGGACCACAGTCACCCGTGGGACCACAGTCACCCGAGGGACCACAGTCACCCGAGGGACCACAGTCACCAGAGGGATCACAGTCACCCGAGGGACCACAGTCACCCAAGGGACCATAGTCACCCGAGGGACCACAGTCACCAGAGGGATCACAGTCACCACAGTTACCAGAGGGACCGCAGTCACCCGAGGGACCAGAGGGACCACAGTCACCACAGAGACCACAGTCACCACAGAGACCACAGTCACTACAGGGACCACAGTCACCAGAGGGACCAGAGGGACCACAGTCACCACAGTGACCACAGTCACTAGAGGGACCAGAGGGACCACAGTCACCAGAGGGACCACAGTCACCACAAGGACCACAGTCACCCAAGAGACCAAAGGGACCACAGTCACCAGAGGGACCAGAGGGACCACAGTCACCACAGGGACCACAATCACCCAAGACACCAGAGGGACCAGAGGGACCAGTCACTGTGTTTACTCACCATCATGGCTATGAGAGCACAGATATAGCTTTGCTTCATAATGAACCTGAACACTGTTACTACAGCATTCACTCTGCCCTCCTTCTCCTCCTCCTCCTCCTCCTCATCGCCCTGTTCCTTCTTCTCCTCCTCCTCCTCCATCCCAGCAGTCTCTCCTCCCACTGTTGGATTGACGTCATACACACTTCCATTCTTCTTCTCTGTTTTAGATATAAAGATAGGGGGACCTCGTTATTTAGTAGAGAAATATGAATGGGGTATTTTTATAGTCACAGGCTTAAATCTGATGCAATTTGTTCTGTGAGATCATCTTCATGAAGCTAATGTCACGTTTTGTGAATTTTGAAGCATTTCTGATATCAAAATAAGCGCATAAAGGCTTCATAATTCATGAATTAGAGAGGTAGAGAGACTGTAGAATCAAAACGTATAATATCTCCTAAGCCTGTGTTAACCTCAGACCTTATTTATCCCCAAAAAAACATTCATTTCACCTTTCATTTGCCCATTAATTTCCCCATTCGTTTCCCATTTAATTTCCCATTTAATTTCCCCATTCGTTTCCCCATTCATTTCCCATTTAATTTCCCCATTCGTTTCCCCATTCATTTCCCATTTAATTTCCCCATTCATTTCCCCATTTAATTTCCCCATTAATTTCCCCATTTAATTTCCCCATTAATTTCCCCATTTAATTTCCCCATTCGTTTCCCCATGAATTTCCCCCATAGTGCACTACTTCTGACCAGGGCCCTATGGAGTGTGATAAGGAATAAGGATATAGTGCACTACTTCTGACCAGGGCCCTATGGAGTGCCATAAGGAATAAGGATATAGTGCACTACTTCTGACCAGGGCCCTATGGAGTGTCATAAGGAATAAGGATATAGTGCACTACTTCTGACCAGGGCCCTATGGAGTGTCATAAGGAATAAGCATATAGTGCACTACTTCTGACCAGGGCCCTATGGAGTGTGATAAGGAATAAGCATATAGTGCACTACTTCTGACCAGGGCCCTATGGAGTGTCATAAGAAATAAGGATATAGTGCACTACTTCTGACCAGGGCCCTATGGAGTGTCATAAGGATATAGTGCACTACTTCTGACCAGGGCCCTATGGAGTGTCATAAGGATATAGTGCATTACTTCTGACCAGGGCCCTATGGAGTGTCATAAGGAATAAGGATATAGTGCACTACTTCTGACCAGGGCCCTATGGAGTGTCATAAGGAATAAGGATATAGTGCACTACTTCTGACCAGGGCTCTATGGAGTGTCATAAGGATATAGTGCACTACTTCTGACCAGGGCCCTATGGAGTGTCATAAGGATATAGTGCACTACTTCTGACCAGGGCCCTATGGAGTGTCATAAGGATATAGTGCACTACTTCTGACCAGGGCCCTATGGAGTGTCATAAGGAATAAGGATATAGTGCACTACTTCTGACCAGGGCCCTATGGAGTGTCATAAGGAATAATGATATAGTGCACTACTTCTGACCAGGGCCCTATGGAGTGTCATAAGGATATAGTGCACTACTTCTGACCACGGCCCTATGGAGTGTCATAAGGATATAGTGCACTACTTCTGACCAGGGCCCTATGGGGTGTCATAAGGAATAAGGAAATAGTGCACTACTTCTGACCAGGGCCCTATGGAGTGTCATAAGGAATAAGGATATAGTGCACTACTTCTGACCAGGGCCCTATGGAGTGCCATAAGGAATAAGGATATAGTGCACTACTTCTGACCAGGGCCCTATGGAGTGCCATAAGGAATAAGGATATAGTGCACTACTTCTGACCAGGGCCCTATGGAGTGTCATAAGGAATAAGGATATAGTGCACTACTTCTGACCAGGAACCTATGGAGTGTCATAAGGAATAAGCAAATAGTGCAATACTTCTGACCAGGGCCCTATGGAGTGTCATAAGGAATAAGCATATAGTGCACTACTTCTGACCAGGGCCCTATGGAGTGTCATAAGGAATAAGGATATAGTGCACTACTTCTGACCAGGGCCCTATGGAGTGTCATAAGGATATAGTGCACTACTTTTAACCAGGGCCCTATGGAGTGTCATAAGGATATAGTGCACTACTTTTAACCAGGGCCCTATGGAGTGTTATAAGGATATAGTGCACTACTTTTAACCAGGGCCCTATGGAGTGTCATAAGGATATAGTGCACTACTTCTGACCAGGGCCCAGTTCACTAAATTTCCTCCTCACAGATATTGCGAGCAGAAACTTTCGCCCCAGTGTGTGTACAGTACAGTAAAACTCACCTGTAATGTTATTGGTTTGGTCCATTTTATACTGTGGGGTGGAGTACAGGTCCAGACCGACCGGTCTATTCTCCACCGAGTTTAGGGTGGAGATGTCACAAGACGTCCCGTTGGACTTTGCAGCCAACCCCTGTGGAAGAACACAACAACCATATGGACTAGGGTTACGGCCCAGAGGTTTTCCTAGTCAGGTCATGAGACCATTTGTTTTCAAGTGCAGAATAGTAAGTAACAGTGCAGAACATGTAGCAGTTGCGTCAAAAAGATAAGATATGCACATTTGTGATACACTGCAGTCTAGTACGGCACCTACCTCAGATGTACTGTAGCCATCCTGGGTAGAAAGCAGCTACAATAAGGAAAAAGAAAACAGGCAAGGAGAGGTAGAGAGAGGTAGAGAGAGGTGGAGAGAGGCAGAGAGAGGTAGAGAGAGGTAGAGAGAGGTAGAGAGAGGTAGAGAGAGGTAGAGAGAGGTGGAGAGAGGAAGAGAGAGGTGGAGAGAGGCAGAGAGAGGCAGAGAGAGGTGGAGAGGAAGAGAGAGGTAGAGAGAGGCAGAGAGAGGTAGAGAGAGGCAGAGAGAGATAGAGAGGTAGAGAGAGGTAGAGAGAGGCAGAGAGAGGTAGAGAGAGGTAGAGAGAGGTAGAGAGAGGTAGAGAGAGGCAGAGAGAGGCAAAGAGAGGTAGAGAGAGATAGAGAGCGGTAGAGAGAGGTAGAGAGAGGTAGAGCGAGGCAGAGAGAGGTAGAAACAGGTAGAGAGAGGTAGAGAGAGGTAGAGAGGTAGAGAGAGGCAAAGAGAGGTAGAGAGAGGTAGAGAGAGGCAGAGAGAGGTAGAAATAGGTAGAGGGAGGTAGAGAGAGGTAGACAGAGGTAGAGAGGCAGAGAGAGGTAGAGAGAGGTAGAGAGAGGAAGAGAGAGGTATAAATAGGTTGAGAGAGGTAGAGAAAGGTAGAGAGAGGTAGAGAGGCAGAGAGAGGCAAAGAGAGGCAGAGAGAGGCAAAGGGAGGTAGAGAGAGGTAGAGAGAGGTAGAAATAGGTAGAGAGAGGTAGAGAGAGGTAGAGAGTGGTAGAGAGGCAGTGAGAGGCAGAGAGAGGTAGAGAGAGGTAGAGAGAGGTAGAAATAGGTAGAGAGAGGTAGAGAGAGGTAGAGAGGGGTAGAGAGGCAGTGAGAGGCAGAGAGAGGTAGAGAGAGGTAGAGAGGCAGTGAGAGGCAGAGAGAGGTAGAGAGGGGTAGAGAGAGATAGAGAGAGATAGAGAGAGATAGAGAGAGGTAGAGAGAGATAGAGAGCGGTAGAGAGAGATAGAGAGAGGTAGAGAGAGGTAGAGAGAGGTAGAGAGAGGTAGCGATAGAGAGAGGTAGAGAGAGAGAGGTAGAGGTAGAGAGAGATAGAGAGAGGTAGAGAGAGGTAGAGAGAGGTAGAGAGAGGTAGAGAGAGGTAGAGAGAGGTAGAGAGAGGTAGCGATAGAGAGAGGTAGAGAGAGAGAGGTAGAGAGAGATAGAGAGAGGTAGAAAGAGGTAAAGAGAGGGAAAGTGCATGGCCCTCCAGCTATGTGGTCAAGGGAATGACATTGCTGATCTAAGGATTCCTGTTTTATCTTTCAATCAATAGTTTATAAAGCATCAAAAATACCCCGAGGTGAATTTACCCCCGAAGTGAGTTAAGGTCATGGAGTGTTATACGTTATGTAATCTGGGTCATTTATTGCTGAACAACGCTTCACAATCTACCCGATAATCAATAGTTTATAATGCATTAATAAAGTATTCATTCTGAAATAAAGCAAGGTCAGAAGTTTTATAATGGTTCATCCTAAGTTTCTCTCCTCTGTCCATTGGTGAGCCTTCCACCACAGCTTGGCCCTTTTACGATGTATTGCTGAACCTTCTTCCCGATGATCAATATTTTTCTAACGCATTAACACCACAGGTGAGATAAAGAGAAAAAACCCGAGCGTTATACGAGTCAGGATCTCCTACGTTTCTTTCCTCTGTGCGTTGGTGAGCTTTCCACCACAGCTGTCTCCTCTTGTCCGCAGAGTTCCTGGTGCCGTTCCCGACCACCTCCTCCTCTTCCTCTCCGTCCTCTCCCTCCTCTTCTTCATCCTCCTGTTGTAAATAAAGGAATTCAAACAACTGTAAATCTCAGATGTATTACCTAATATCTAGTGAACAATCTCCAACACGGTCCGATTGACAAGTGGAAATCTAAGATCTACAGTCTGTTTGATGTGACTACCTTCACCATGTTCTACCAGAAGTACAGTACAGAACCTAAAGGACAGAACCTACAGGACAGAACCTACAGGACAGAACCTAAAGGACAGAACCTACAGGACAGAACCTACAGTACAGAACCTACAGTACAGAACCTACAGGACAGAACCTAAAGGACAGAACCTACAGGACAGAACCTACAGTACAGAACCTACAGTACAGAACCTACAGGACAGAACCTAAAGGACAGAACCTAGAGTATAGAACCTACAGGGCAGAACCTACAGTACAGAACCTACTACCCAGAACCTACAGTATAGAACCTACAGTACAGAACCTACTACCCAGAACCTACAGTATAGAACCTACAGAACAGAACCTACAGTACAGAACCTACAGTATAGAACCTACAGCACAGAACCTACAGTACAGAACCTACTACCCAGAACCTACAGTATAGAACCTACAGCACAGAACCTACAGTAAAGAACCTACTACCCAGAACCTAAAGGACAGAACCTACAGGACAGAACCTACAGTATAGAACCTACAGTACAGAACCTACAGTATAGAACCTACAGTATAGAACCTACAGTATAGAACCTACAGAAAAGAACCTACAGTACAGGACCT
>NC_092174.1:47009851-47202351 GCF_045791955.1 Oncorhynchus clarkii lewisi
CTATCCCACAGACATGAAGCCTGTTAACAAGTCAGAGAGGTATGAGGGAAAATTATATCTCCTTCTGTCCGCCGAAACTATTTTCTTATCCAGTTCCAATCCCACTGAAACCCAAAATCCTGACTCCCGTCTCGCATGGAACATTCCTGACTTTATTCTGTAACCCATAGGTTGACGTTATCAACGGACTTTATTCTGTAACCCATAGGTTGACGTTATCAACGGACTTTATTCTGTAACCCATAGGTTGACGTTATCAACGGACTTTATTCTGTAACCCATAGGTTGACGTTATCAACGGACTTTATTCTGTAACCCATAGGTTGACGTTATCAACAGACTTTATTCTGTAACCCATAGGTTGACGTTATCAACTGACTTTATTCTGTAACCCATAGGTTGACGTTATCAACGGACTTTATTCTGTAACCCATAGGTTGACGTTATCAATGGACTTTATTCTGTAACCCATAGGTTGACGTTATCAACGGACTTTATTCTGTAACCCATAGGTTGACGTTATCAACGGACTTTATTCTGTAACCCATAGGTTGACGTTATTTCGCTACACTCGCATTAACATCTGCTAACCATGTGTATGTGACCAATACAATTTGATTTGATTTGATATGAGAGCTTCTCTGCTCTGTCTCGTACTGCTGTCAATATGAGAGCTCCTCTGCTCTGTCTAGTACTGCTGTCAATATGAGAGCTTCTCTGCTCTGTCTAGTACTGTCAATATGAGAGCTTCTCTGCTCTGTCTAGTACTGTCAATATGAGAGCTTCTCTGCTCTGTCTAGTACTGTCAATATGAGAGCTCCTCTGCTCTGTCTCGTACTTCTGTCAATATGAGAGCTCCTCTGCTCTGTCTAGTACTGCCCATATGAGAGCTCCTCTGCTCTGTCTCGTACTGCTGTCAATATGAGAGCTTCTCTGCTCTGTCTAGTACTGCTGTCAATATGAGAGCTTCTCTGCTCTGTCTAGTACTGTCAATATGAGAGCTTCTCTGCTCTGTCTAGTACTGTCAATATGAGAGCTCCTCTGCTCTGGCTAGTACTGTCAATATGAGAGCTCCTCTGCTCTGTCTAGTACTGTCAATATGAGAGCTCCTCTGCTCTGTCTAGTACTGTCAATATGAGAGCTCCTCTGCTCTGTCTAGTACTGTCAATATGAGAGCTTCTCTGCTCTGTCTAGTACTGTCAATATGAGAGCTCCTCTGCTCTGTCTAGTACTGTCAATATGAGAGCTCCTCTGCTCTGTCTAGTACTGTCAATATGAGAGCTCCTCTGCTCTGTCTAGTACTGCCAATATGAGAGCTCCTCTGCTCTGTCTAGTACTGTCAATATGAGAGCTCCTCTGCTCTGTCTAGTACTGTCAATATGAGAGCTCCTCTGCTCTGTCTAGTACTGTCAATATGAGAGCTCCTCTGCTCTGTCTCGTACTGCCCATATGAGAGCGTCGGTAGAGAATGTGTGAACAACAAATGGTATGAGAGTAGATATGGATATTATATTTTCTAAAACAGTTAGTCCCTGTTAAGATACTTTGATTGTAAAACCCTCTAGAGTCTAAGCAGTGGGGGGGGGGGGGGGGGTTAACATATGGGATTGTTTTAAAAATGGTCACACCAAGGATCATTTAGCTACAGTATTTGATTAGGATTCTTTTTTATTAACCCTTTAATGTATCGATTTGTTTTTTAAAACTGCTACCTTCAGACTAGTCTTGTGAGGCTTGCTGAGAGTCCTACTGAGAGACTCACCTTTCCACTGGAGCGAACGATGACGGTTCAAACGCCCCTGAAGTGTTGCAGACGTCGACAGATCAGATATAACCCGACTTTAAAAGTGTCCCCAAGACGCTTTGAGCGAAACGGAGAACCCCACCGTGTTCGTCTCATCTTTCATAATAGAGGTCATCATTTGTGGGGCCAAACCGCTCGCACGCTACGAAAGGTTTCTTTTGTGAGAAGACCAATTTTCGAGATGTCTCACGGTCTGACAAACACCTCTCTAGTTCTGTCACCTTTCACCTCAGAAGTGGAAGTGCGACATCAGCAGATGAGGTGGAATCAATGGAAAACAACAGATATCTCCAGTTTAAACTGACAGATTTTAAATTGGGATATTTTTCATTATGCTAATTAGATATCCGCGGTCCCGCGGACATTGTTTTTGTTGAAGGAGGTTATCTAGCTTAGCAACTTTGGTCATTTGACTTTTGTTTGACTGGCGTTATAACGTTTGTGTTATTCTATGGCTGGGGTGCACTCTGTGCATCCTGAGAGTTTGGACAGGGATCTGTTTATTAACTTGGCTTTCGAAGACCTTAGAAAAACAGGGTAGGATAGATATAGGTCTGTAACAGTTTGGGTCTAGAGGCAGGGCAGGGCAGGGCAGGATGGATATAGGTCTGTAACAGTTTGTGTCTAGAGGCAGGGCAGGATGGATATAGGTCTATAGCAGTTTGGGTCTAGAAGCAGGGCAGGGCAGGGTGGATATAGGTCTGTAACAGTTTGGGTCTAGAGGCAGGGCAGGATGGATATAGGTCTATAGCAGTTTGGGTCTAGAAGCAGGGCAGGGCAGGGTGGATATAGGTCTATAGCAGTTTGGGTCTAGAGGCAGGGCAGGGCAGGATGGATATAGGTCTGTAGCAGTTTGGGTCTAGAGTGTCAGCCCCCTTTGAAGAGAGGGATGACCGCGGCAGAGTGCTCTGTGTCCAGATAACCTACTGCTAAAATGCAATACATTTGCATGTTAGTCATTTAGCAGATGCTATTATCCAGAACGACTTTACAGACGAGGAACACGGTAACGCTCTGAATTCATGAACGGCCTGTTTCGCATATTCATAACAATGTCATTGGCCACCAAAAGACAGTTACTTAGATCGTTACTACAATACATTTGCTCCGAAAAACTTGACATATTTTGTTGCAGACAGGCCGACAAGGTGATGCAGAGCTCCCCCCTCTCTTATTTGGGGAGAACCCTGGCATATCTCGGTTTTAAACACTTTAAATGGACACCTCCAATATTCATTTTTTTGACATTTCCCAGAACTCCCTGGATAAATATGAATTATTCCCGGTAATTGAAACGTACAATTCACGAATACATCATCCTTAGTGCAGACAGGAGCTTTATGTAAATGTGTCGGGGGTCACACACAGTCATAACTCCTTTCACCTGCCCAGTTCTGTTACGTCAACGCAGATGAAGGACAGGAGACAAGGAGATGAAGTCACTCTGGAGTATTGAGATGCAGCCCCCTGGGGAATACAAGTTACCGGCAGTTATACCGCCTCACCACCTCCACGCTACTTCCTGCAGCTGGTAATAGCAGGTCACATGACCTGAGTGTCCCACTCCCTTCCTCCCCCTTTCCTCCCTGAAGTGTGCACACGTTCTCTCTCCCCTTTTCAAAACGATATATAAAAAAACTATGTGATTTGTTTGTAACTAAGCATTCACACCAATCCGTCTTTTTTTAAACCCATGAAGTGCACCAGTGTTCACTCCAGGGAGACGTGGGAAGGAATCAGAGGAAGAGGATTGGTCTATTGTACTGTAGGAAAATATCCCCTAGGACACTGTTTCCCCACACTAATGGTTAGGGTAAGGTTTGGGGGAGGTAAAGCTGATCCTAGATCTGTAGCTAGGGGCATTTCACTCCAGATTGGTCTATTGTAAGCTGAGGAGGCAGGAAGCAATGTGAAAACTAAGTCTGTCACCACCCTTCACTCAGTCAGCCAGGCAGCAAGGCCAGGCCTCTGTCAACACACACAATTAGGACTCCCACAGGAGCCGGAGATGTTAGCCTATTGTATCATGGGGACCAAACAACACTATACCAGACCTGGGTTCAAATAGTATTCATAACAATTTGAAATACTTTATATGGGCATGATTCAGCTTATATTGCGCAAAGGAACCAATATAATTTTCGGGAAATTCCAAACCACGCCCATATGGTACTCCAGGAAGTAAACGTAACAGTATTTGAAAAATGTCAAATAGTATTTGAACCCAAGACTGCAAAGCACTTATTTAGGGGGTGGGTGAGTTTCCCTGGTAGGCTAGGACACGGAGGGCTGGGTGTAGGGTAGAGTACTGTACTGTAGTATTGTGCACTGTAGTGTACTGTACTGAAGTATAGTATAGTGTAGTGTACTGTAGTATTGTGCTGTGTAGTGTAGTGTACTCGACTGTACTGAAGTATAGTGGAGTGTACTCTACTGTACTCTACTGAAGTATAGTGTACTGTACTGTGCTATGGTATAGTGTAGTGTACTGTAGTATTGTGCTGTGTAGTGTAGTGTACTCGACTGTACTGTACTGAAGTATAGTGTAGTGTACTGTAGTGTAGTATAGTGTAGTGTACTCTACTGTACTCTACTGAAGTATAGTGTACTGTACTGTGCTATGGTATAGTGTAGTGTACTGTAGTGTACTGTAGTATAGTGTACTGTAGTGTACTGTACTGTAGTGTAGTATAGTGTACTGTACTGTAGTGTAGTGTAGTGTAGTGTAGTGTAGTGTAGTATAGTGTACTGTAGTGTAGTGTAGTGTACTGTACTGTACTGTACTTTACTGTAGTGTACTGTACTGTAGTATAGTGCAGTGTACTGTAGTGTACTGTAATGTAGTGTAGTGTAGTGCAGTATAGTGTAGCTAGGGGTATAGTGTACTGTGGTAAAGTGTACTGCAGTGTAGTGTAGTATAGTGTACTGTAGTATAGTGTAGTGTGGTTTACTGTGGTGTACTGTAGTGTACTGTAGTATAGTGTACTGTAGTGTAGTGTAGTATAGTGTACTGTACTGTATAGTGTACTGTACTGTCCTGTAGTGTACTGTGGTGTAGTGTGGTGTAATGTAGTGTAGTGTACTGTAGTGTAGTGTACTGTGCTGTGGTGTAGTGTGGTGTACTGTAGTATAGTGTACTGTAGTGTAGTGTAGTGTACTGTACTGTAAATTGTGCACTATATAGGGAATAGGGTGCCAGCCCTGGTCTAAAGTAGTGCACTATATAGAGAATAGGGTGCCATTCTGACACAGCCATTGGTACTAGGCCTCTGTTATCAGCTCATTGGGGTGGCAACAATTTCGGCAGATAATTTTAGAAAGAAAGGATCCAAATTGTCTAGCCCGGCTGATTTGTAGGGGTCCAGATTTTGCAGCTCTTTCAGAACATCTGTCACACCCTGACCATAGTTTACTTTGTATATTTCTATGTTTTGGTTGGTCAGGGTGTGATCTGAGTGGGCATTCTATGTTACATGTCTAGTTTGTCCAGTTCTATGTTCGGCCTGATATGGTTCTCAATCAGAGGCAGGTGTTCGTCATTGTCTCTGATTGGGAACCATATTTAGGGAGCCTGGGTTTCACTGTGTGTTGGTGGGTGATTGTTCCTGTCTATGTGTTTTCACCAGATAGGGCTGTTTAGGTTTTCGTTACGTTCATTACGGCCTTTATTTTGTAGTGTTTGTATTGATTCGTGTTTTACGTTTGTTTATTAAAACATGGATCGCAATCGACACGCTGCATTTTGGTCCGACTCTCCTTCTCATACAGAAAACCGTTACAACATCAGCTGACTGGATTTGGAAGAAGGAGAAATGGGGAAGGCTTGGGCGAGTTGCTGTGGGGAGCGCAGGGCTGTTGACCGGGGTAGGGGTAGCCAGGTGGAAAGCATGGCCAGCCGTAGAAAAATGCTTATTGAAATTCTCAATTATAGTGTATTTATCAGTGGTGACAGTGTTTCCTATCTTCAGTGCAGTGGGCAGCTGGGAGGAGGGGTTCTTATTCTCCATGGACTTTACAGTGTCCCAGAACTTTTTTGAGTTAGTGTTGCAGGAAGCAAATTTCTGCTTGAAAAAGCTAGCCTTGGCTTTTCTAACTGCCTGTGTATAATGGTTTCTAGCTTCCCTGAACAGCTGCATATCACGGGGGCTGTTCGATGCTAATGCAGAACGCCATAGGATGTTTTTGTGTTGGTTAAGGGCAGTCAGGTCTGGGGAGAACCAAGGGCTATATCTGTTCCTGGTTCTAAGTTTCTTGAATGGGGCATGCTTATTTAAGATGGTGAGGAAGGCATTTAAAAAAAATAACCAGGCATCCTCTACTGACGGGATGAGATCAATATCCTTCCAGGATACCCCGGCCAGGTCGATTAGAAAGGCCTGCTCGCTGAAGTGTTTCAGGGAGCGTTTGACAGTGATGAGTGGAGGTCGTTTGACCGCTGACCCATTACGGATGCAGGCAATGAGGCAGTGATCGCTGAGATCTTGGTTGAAGACAGCAGAGGTGTATTTAGAGGGGAAGTTGGTTAGGATGATATCTATGAGGGTGCCCGTGTTTAAGGCTTTGGGGAGGTACCTGGTAGGTTCATTGATCATTTGTGTGAGATTGAGGGCATCAAGTTTAGATTGTAGGATGGCTGGGGTGTTAAGCATGTTCCAGTTTAGGTCGCCTAGCAGCACGAGCTCTGAAGATAGATGGGGGGCAATCAGTTCACATATGGTGTCCAGAGCACAGCTGGGGGCAGAGGGTGGTCTATAGCAGGCGGCAACGGTGAGAGACTTGTTTTTAGAGAGGTGGATTTTTAAAAATAGAAGTTCAAATTGTTTGGGTACAGACCTGTATAGTCAGACAGAACTCTGCAGGCTATCTTTGCAGTAGATTGCAACACCGCCCCCTTTGGCAATTCTATCTTGTCTGAAAATGTTGTAGTTAGGGATGAAAATTTCAGAATTTTTGGTGGCCTTCCTAAGCCAGGATTCAGACACAGCTAGAACATCCGGGTTGGCAGAGTGTGCTAAAGCAGTGAATAAAACAAACTTAGGGAGGAGGCTTCTAATGTAAAACATGAATGAAACCAAGGCTATTACGGTTACAGAAGTCATCAAAAGAGAGCGCCTGGGGAATAGGAGTGGAGCTAGGCACTGCAGGGCCTTGATTCACCTCTACATCACCAGAGGAAAAGAGGAGGAGTAGGATAAGGGTACGGCTAAAAGCAATGAGAATTGGTCGTCTAGAACGTCTGGAACAGAGAGTAAAAGGAGGTTTCTGGGGGCGATAAAATAGCTTCAAGGTATAATGTACAGACAAAGGTATGGTAGGATGTGAATACAGTGGAGGTAAACCTAGGTATTGAGTGATGGTGAGAGAGATATTGTCTCTAGAAACATTGAAACCAGGAGATGTCATCGCATGTGTGGGTGTGGCCATTAGCTTATCCTCTCCATCCTTGTGCAAAGTGAGAGGAAGGAAATGGACCATCGAGGTGACAGTTGCTATATAAGGTGATGCTAATGCTATTCAAGTTGATAGTCGCTATATAAGGTGATGCTAATGCTATTCAAGGTGATAGTTGCTATATAAGGTGATGCTAATGGTATACAAGGTGACAGATGCTATATAAGGTGATGCTAATGGTATACAAGGTGACAGATGCTATATGAGGCGATGCTAATGCTATAGATAGCCATAATAGCATTGGATGTGACACACTGCTGTAATGCAAGGCCAGCAGACTAAAGACATTGGAATCAATAGTCTGCAGAAACACCAAGGCTATCTTGCCGGGGACATAGTGGCAAGGGCAACACTGCTAAAATACATTGTCTAAATAAGTAGTTATGTTATAATAGCAGCGAGGACAACACTGATGAGTAGCTTCTGCAATCATGGCACAGACTGGGTGGGAGTTTACTATATTGCTAACAGTGAACCAATTGTTTCAGATGTAAAGTGGGGGTTAAGGGGTGGATTAGGAATTCAACCTTACCACTTATCCACAACCTTCCACATAAACAACTAATGGTCTCCCTATCCCATCCCTCCTCATACATTAATTAAAATGACAATCTATGTTACAGCCAGTAAGTATTGAGGAACGAGAATACACTACGTTTAAAAGCCTGATGGATTTCTACAAGTGGATTTTGGCTTCTGCTTGGATGTGGCGATACTGTACATATTTTGGATTAAAATGGTGAAAGTTCATATTTACTGAATGCACACAGTTAACTGGAGTTGAGCTGTATAGTAAACACCTAGCAGCCACAGTAACCAGGGTAACTAAATATCTGTCATCATAAAAGACAGACATAAAGAAAGAAAGACAGAAAGACAGATCTAACCTGATGTAGCTGTCCTCTGGAGGGATGCTCTCTTGGAAGAACTGAAACTGATAGAGGTAGAGGACGACCAGGTGTCCAGCGCTGAATATGGCCATGAGGACACACATACAGCTGAAGATGAGGGTGTCGAAGGTGCGGCAGAACGACCACCACGTACACAGGAACAGGAACACGAAGAAATAGACCGCCGACGTCAGGGAGGGCAGCGTGATACCTGGTGGAAACAGTACAATAAGCATTCCGATATATATAGATAGATGCAAACGGATACAGTGATATTTAAAGATCTATAGGAAGACTAGGCCGCAGATGTCAGCGAGAGCAGTATTACACCTGGTGGACACAGATACACTTAGATATCAATCAACCAATCAACCAATTAGAGAAGCAGATATATATATACAGTGGGGAGAACAAGTATTTGATACACTGCCGATTTTGCAGGTTTTCCTACTTTCAAAGCATGTAGAGGTCTGTCATTTATATCATAGGTACACTTCAACTGTGAGAGACGGAATCTAAAACAAAAATCCAGAAAATCACATTGTATGATTAATTTGCATTTTATTGCATGACATAAGTATTTGATCACCTACCAACCAGTAAGAATTCTGTCTCTCACAGACCTGTTAGTTTTTCTTTAAGAAGCCCCCCTGTTCTCCACTCATTACCTGTATTAACTGCATCTGTTTTAAGTCGTTACATGTATAAAAGACACCTGTCCACACACTCGATCAAACAGATTCCAACCTCTCCACAATGGCCAAGACCAGAGAGCTGTGTAAGGACATCAGGGGTAAATTGTAGACCTGCACAAGGCTGGGATGGGCTACAGGACAATAGGCAAGCAGCTTGGTGAGAAGGCAACAACTGTTGGCGCAATTATTAGAAAATGGAAGAAGTTCAAGATGATGGTCAATCACACTCGGTCTGGGGCTCCATGCAAGATCTCACCTCGTGGGGCATCAATGATCATGAAGAAGGTGAGGGATCAGCCCAGAACTACACGGCAGGACCTGGTCAATGACCTGAAGAGAGTTGGGACCACAGTCTCAAAGAAAACCATTAATAACACACTACGACGTCATGGATTAAAATCCTGCAGCGCCAGCAAGGTCCCCCTGCTCAAGCCAGCGCATGTCCAGGCCCGTCTAAAGTTTGCCAATGACCATCTGGATGATCCAGAGGAGGAATGGGAGAAGGTCATGTGGTCTGATGAGACAAAAATAGAGCTTTTTGGTCTAAACTCCACTCGCAGTGTTTGGAGGATGAAGAAGGATGAGTACAACCCCAAGAACACCATCCCAGCCGTGAAGCATGGAGGTAGAAACATCATTCTTTGGGGATGCTTTTCTGCAAAGGGGACAGGACGACTGCACCGTATTGAGGGGAGGATGGATTGGGCCCTGTATTGCAAGATCTTGGCCAACAACCTCCTTCCCTCAGTAAGATCATTGAAGATGGGTCGTGGTTGGGTCTTCCAGCATGACAACGACCCAAAACACACAGCCAGGGCAACTAAGGAGTGGCTCCGTAAGAAGCATCTCAAGGTCTTGGAGTGGCCTAGCCAGTCTCCAGACCTGAACCCAATAGAAAATCTTTGGAGGGAGCTGAAAGTCCGTATTGCCCAGCGACAGCCCCGAAACTTGTATGGAGGAGTGGGCCAAAATCCCTGCTGCCGTGTGTGCAAACCTGGTCAAAAACTACAGGAAACGTATGATCTCTGTAATTACAAAGGTTTCTGTACCAAATATTAGGTTCTGCTTTTCTAATGTATCAAATACTTATGTCATGCAATAAAATGCAAATTAATTACTTATATATTATACATACATATTATACAATGTGATTTTCTGGATTTTTGTTTTAGATTCCGTCTCTCACAGTTGAAGTGTACCTATGATAAAAATGACAGACCTCTACATGCTTTGTAAGTAGGAAAACCTGCAAAATCGGCAGTGTATCAAATACTTGTTCTCCTCACTGTATGTATATACAGTTGGCTACACAGTGGTTGAGATGGCAGCATTGAAGTATACTGTATTGGATAGGACCAGGAGTTTTTCCTGACAACCTGACCTGATCAAGAACATCTGTTGGCGCTAGTTTGGGTATGAGGTCATTCAATTCAGCAAGCCATGACACCCACCAACACCCACCATGTCAGATTTATCTGAAATCGTTTCTGTAGTTACAACGTTTTGTTTGTTTAGCTTTTTTTTGAGGTGGAACGACTCTACAGTCAATAATACATAAATAACAGTAAAAAAAAGTGTTTGTATACACTGGAAAATACTGACCTGTGACTCCTAACAGTATAGTGACCACCACTTTTCCCGCGGTGGTGATCAGATTCCCAATGATCTCCTTCACTTTAGACGCCACACCCGCAATGTGACGCAGAATCTTCATCTTGTTGCTCTCCTCCTCCTCTTCATCATCTTCCCCCTCTTCCTCCTCCATCTCTTCCTCCTCCTCTTCTCCAGCCTCGTACCCAGCCTCAAAGTCCTCATCCAACAGGACGTTGTCATCAAGGCTCAGCTTCTCCTCTTCCTCCTGGTTGGTAGAGAGAGGAGAGTCATTTATCACAAATAGTGATTAAACCATTTAAAGCCAACCATAGTTGTTCCTGCCAAAACCAGAGCCTGGTTCTAGACACACTGTCGTACGCAGGTTCTATTTTTCAACCTTTCAGTCTTCTAAGAAAGGGGTGGACAGCCGTCCTAATGGACATCTATCCTGATAGAGAGCTTGGACAGCCGTCCTAACGAAGAGCTAGGACAGCCGTTCTAACGGAGAGCTAGGACAGCCGTCCTGATAGAGAGCTAGGACAGCCGTCCTAACGGAGAGCTAGGACAGTCGTCCTAACAGAGAGCTAGGACAGTCGTCCTGATAGAGAGCTAGGACAGCCGTCCTAACGGAGAGCTAGGACAGCCGTCCTAACGGAGAGCTAGGACAGCCGTCCTAACGGAGAGCTAGGACAGCTGTCCTAATGGAGAGCTAGGACAGCCGTCCTAACAGAGAGCTAATGGTACAGTGGTACAAACCCACTGTGGTACAGTGGGTTTATTAACTGAGCCGTTGTCCATGGTTCTGAAACACGATCTGTCCATGGTTCTGAAACACGATCTGTCCATGGTTCTGAAACATGAGCTGTCCATGGTTCTGAAACATGAGCTGTCCATCATTCTGAAACATGAGCTGTCCATGGTTCTGAAACATGAGCTGTCCATCATTCTGAAACATGAGCTGTCCATGGTTCTGAAACATGAGCTGTCCATGGTTCTGAAACACAATCTGTCCATGGTTCTGAAACATGAGCTGTCCATGGTTCTGAAACTTGACTGAATCTGATGTCACCAGGAGAGGACAAATAGAATACAAAGGTCTATTATACAACCATCAGTAAATCTATTTTATATGGCAGTAGTAGGTGTCATTACCATGTGTGTGAGGGTATCTCTACCATCTGTGCCAGTCTGTTTGTGGTTTTAATTAACTTAGAGTCGTAAAGAGAGAGCTGGACAGATGCCAGGGATGGGGCTTAATGGCAGGGGGCCTTCCAACTCTATCATCCCTCCTGAGGAATTTGGAGACACAGAGAACCCCCCAAAAAAATCAAGGCAACAATATAGAAACGAGGAGAGTGAAAAATTCTTGTTTAGCCCCTTAGGATCCACAGAGTCTCAGGAATACTGTCAGAATGCCTCCCTTTGTTTAAGTTTACGTACGATGTCACTTCCTCTTGGTGAAATCTGAACGTGTTCTACGGCTACAAAGTGCAGGGAGGAATGCAGCCCTGGTTGGCTTCGATGCAGTGGCGTGAAGTAGCATGGGACATGTTTTTATTGCTAATTGCAGCCTTACGTCCTGCGATGCCAAGTTTCAATGCTTGTTTAGTTTGACCAATAGAAGCAGCCCTGCAGATGCATTTGAGAATGTATATTGCCATTTGTGGTGCTACAATTAATGAAGCTTTGGATTTAGTATTCTTTACCTCTTCTCGGGGTTTACCTCTTCTCGGGGTTTACCTCTTCTCGGGTTTACCTCTTCTCGGGTTTACCTCTTCTCGGGTTTACCTCTTCTCGGGTTTACCTCTTCTCGGGTTTACCTCTTCTCGGGTTTACCTCTTCTCAGGTTTACCTCTTCTCAGGTTTACCTCTTCTCGGGTTTACCACTTCTCGGGTTTGACTCTTCTCGGGTTTACCTCTTCTCGGGTTTACCTCTTCTCGGGTTTACCTCTTCTCGGGTTTACCTCTTCTCGGGTTTACCTCTTCTCAGGTTTACCTCTTCTCAGGTTTACCTCTTCTCAGGTTTACCTCTTCTCAGGTTTACCACTTCTCGGGTTTACCTCTTCTCAGGTTTACCTCTTCTCAGGTTTACCACTTCTCGGGTTTACCTCTTCTCGGGTTTACCTCTTCTCGGGTTTACCTCTTCTCGGGTTTACCTCTTCTCGGGTTTACCTCTTCTCGGGTTTACCACTTCTCGGGTTTACCTCTTCTCGGGTTTACCTCTTCTCAGGTTTACCACTTCTCGGGTTTACCTCTTCTCGGGTTTACCTCTTCTCGGGTTTACCTCTTCTCGGGTTTACCTCTTCTCGGGTTTACCTCTTCTCGGGTTTACCTCTTCTCGGGTTTACCTCTTCTCGGGTTTACCTCTAAAAAAACGTGGTCATGTTGTCACAATGTACACAATGACCACACTTGTAATTGCCATTGGGCGGGCCTGGGAGCCAAGTGTCCTGCCTCTTGGGTAGCTGCGCGTAACGGAATAGACTGAGATTGCTTGCATGCGAAAACAAATGAGAGGGGGGCAATATTGTGAATTCTGGTAGATTTGGATCCCATTTGAGGATGTTCCAGTAGCGCTAAGCGATTAACCTTCATTTCTGTCATTATTCTGGATTTTAAACAACTAATTAACCCAGGTCAGTTGAATTATTTGAATTCCATTTCATTCAGTTTTTTTCTGTGAGCTCGATGCACACACCGGACACTTTCTGTAGAGATAAATCAGATCCAGTCGGGGGGGTGGAGAAAAGACAGAGAAAGGGGGAGTATATATCTTGTGTTTCGCCGAGACGCGGCGGAATGACGACATGGATAATATAGAGCTGGCTGGCTTCTCCGTGCTTCGGCAGGACAGAGCAGCTACGTCTGGTAATACGAGGGGAGGGGGTCTGTGTCTATTTGTCAATAATTGCTGGTGCCCAATGTCTAATATTAAAGAAGTCTCGAGGTATTGCTCGCTTGAGGTAGAGTACCTCATGTTAAGCTGTAAACCACACTACCTACTAAGAGAGTTCTGATCTATATTATTCATAGCCGTCTATTTGCCACCACAAACCGATGCTGGAACTAAGACTGCACTCATCAATCTGTATAAGGCCATAAGCAAACAAGAAAATGCTCATTCAGAAGTGGCGCTCCTAGTGGCCGGGGACATTAATGCAGGGAAACTTAAATCAGTTTTACCTCATTTCTACCAGAATGTTAAATGTGCAACCAGGGGAAAAAACTCTAGACCACCTTTACTCTACACACAGAGACGCATACAAAGCTATCCCTCGCCCTTCATTTGGCAAATGTGAACATAATTCTATCCTCCCGATTCCTGCTTACAAGCAAAAAACTAAAGCAGGAAGTACCAGTGACTCGCTTAATACAGAAGTGGTCAGATGACGCGGATGCTAAGCTACAGGACTGTTTTGCTAGCACAGACTGGAATATGTTCTGGAATTCATCCAAGGGCATTGAGGAGTATACCACCTCAGTCAGGTGGCTTCATCAATAAGTGCATCGATGACATCGTCCCCATGTACATTTCCCAACCAGAAGCCATGGATTACAGGCAACATCCGCACCGAGCTAAAGGCCAGAGCTTCCGCTTTCAAGGAGCGGATCAGGGGGGGGGGAGGAGCATTAGTGAGAGTCTCTGGAGATTTGTTGATCACCGAAAGTTCTTGTTGTATTCTGATTGGACCTCCTCAGGCGGGCTGGCGGTGGACTTCCTCCCCCTCGAGCCCTGCCTCGTCTTCCTGCGGGTTGGCCCCTAAAAAAACGGAGTTGGTTTGGGAGGTTTCAGAGGTACTATTGCTCTGAAGAGTCTTGCTCGGTGGCAGAGGACTGCTCCCTTTTAACCAGACGTCATCTTGTCTGGTTAAAAGAGGGGCAGAACCTGGAGTTGAATCTCACTCGTCTGCCTTGCCAGTCATAGATGGCCAACCATGTCTACCTTCCTCCCTGTGCTTTGCATCCATAGAACATCATCCACATTTCACCAAGAGGAGATGACATCGTCCACATTTCACCAAGAGGAGGTGACTTCGTCCACATTTCACCAAGAGGAGGTGACTTCATCCACATTTCACCAAGAGGAGGTGACATCGTCCAGATTTCACCAAGAGGAAGTGACATCATCCAGATTTCACCAAGAGGAGATGACATCATCCACAATTCACCAAGAGGAGGTGACATCGTCCACATTTCACCAAGAGGAGATGACATCATCCACATTTCACCAAGAGGAGATGACATCATCCAGATTTCACCAAGAGGAGATGACATCATCCACATTTCACCAAGAGGAGATGACATCATCCCCATTTCACCAAGAGGAGGTGACATCGTCCACATTTCACCAAGAGGAGGTGACATCGTCCAGATTTCACCAACAGGAGGTGACATCGTCCACCTTTCACCAAGAGGAGATGACATCATCCACAGTTCACCAAGAGGAGGTAACTTCGTCCACAATTCACCAAGAGGAGGTGACTTTGTCCACATTTCACCAAGAGGAGGTGACATCGTCCACATTTCACCAAGAGGAGATGACATCATCCACAGTTCACCAAGAGGAGGTAACTTCGTGCACACTTCACCAAGAGGAGGTGACATCGTCCACATTTCACCAAGAGGAGGTGACTTCGTCACATTTCACCAAGAGGAGATGACATCATCCACATTTCACCAAGAGGAGATGACATCATCCAGATTTCACCAAGAGGAGATGACATCATCCACATTTCACCAAGAGGAGATGACATCATCCCCATTTCACCAAGAGGAGGTGACATCGTCCACATTTCACCAAGAGGAGGTGACATCGTGCACATTTCACCAAGAGGAGGTGACTTCGTCCACATTTCACCATGAGGAGGTGACATCGTCCACATTTCACCAAGAGGATATGACATCATCCAGATTTCACCAAGAAGAGGTGACATCATCCAGATTTCACCAAGAGGAGATGACATCGTCCACATTTCACCAAGAGGATATGACATCATCCAGATTTCACCAAGAGGAGGTGACATCATCCAGATTTCACCAAGAGGATATGACATCATCCAAATTTCACCAAGAAGAGATGACATCATCCAGATTTCACCAAGAGGAGATGACATCATCCAGATTTCACCAAGAAGAGATGACATCATCCAGATTTCACCAAGAGGAGGTGACATCATCCAGATTTCACCAAGAAGAGATGACATCATCCAGATTTCACCAAGAGGAGATGACATCATCCAGATTTCACCAAGAGGAGATGACATCATCCAGATTTCACCAAGAGGAAGTGACGTAAACTAAAACAAAGAGAGGCATTCTGACAGTATTCCTGAGACTCTGTGGATCCTGAGGGGCTAAACTCTCCTCGTTTCTATATAGTTGATGCCTTGATTTTTTGGGGGGGTTCTCTGTGTCTCCGGATTCACAGACATCAAAAAGATGAACTAAGTATATTTCGACATGGCCTGTTGATTAACCAGACACACTATTTCTCTTGTATTTGTATTATCTGGTTCTATAATTTGCCATTTACCTTGAAACACATTAATTTGTTTAAATTGTTGTGTATCGAATGGGCCACTAGGCTAGAAATAGGGTCTAAATGCAACGGTCAGGTCACTCTGAGGAAGACATGGAAACGCCAGTCACTTGTTCTCATCCTGTCTAATGGATTAAAGTGAGCTAATTAGTCCTTTTGGAAGTTTTTCTTGGGAAAGCCACTCTCATCCTTTCCTTTGGTTGCCGAAGCCAAGCCCCACCTGAACTAGTGAAGTCATTGTTAAGATAATCAATAAATGTAGATTAAATAGATAAACAGATTTTATAACAGAAAAGTAGGTTTTATTGAAATAAATAACTTTTTTCTCCCATTTTAACAAAAGTGTAAGTGTGTGTGTGTGTTAGCGCATGTTTTAGTCTGTGTATGTGTGAACACGTGTGTGTGTGTGTGTGTATGTGTGTGTGTGTGTGTGTTTGTGTCTGTGTGTCTCCCTCCACTCACCTCTCCCTCCGGTTCGTAGTCAGTGTTATCCTGGGCCATGTCCTCTGGCGGTCTCTTCTGAAACAGACTACGACACAGCAGCCAGCAGGCCAGCCCTGCTAGGAACATCCCTATGTCAGGGAGGAACACACGGATACCGTTCCCTGCATCTGCACCTATCACACTGGACACAGAGAGACAGAGAGACAGAGAGACAGAGCGAGAGAGAGACAGAGAGACAGAGAGAGAGAGAGACAGAGAGAGCGAGAGAGAGAGAGACAGAGAGAGCGAGAGAGAGAGAGAAAGAGAGAGAGACAGAGAGAGAGAGAGACAGAGAGACAGAGAGAGACAGTGAGACAGCGAGAGAGAGAGACAGAGAGAGAGAGACAGAGAGACAGAAAGAGAGCGACAGAGACAAGAGAGAGAGAGAGAGAGAGAGAGAGAGACAGAGAGAGAGAGAGAGACAGAGAGACAGAAAGAGAGAGAGAGACAGAGAGAGAGAGACAGAGAGACAGACAGTCAGACAGAACTGGGAGAGACGACACAACGAGTCTCTCCAACCACAACCCAAAAGAGTTATTCTTCATTCATAATGTCTGTCTTTTATAACCTCTCTGGGACGTGTAGACAGTTCAACACAACAACAAAAAAACAATTACTCCTCATAATGTCTGTCTTTTACAACCTTTCTGGGATATGGAGACAGTTCACCAGGTTCATTGAAAGATTTATGACGGTTGCTTCCCTTTCTATAACATTCCAATGTGATTATCAAGTAGGGAGGCTTCATAATGGAGAATGGGGTGCTCTACCAAGCTAATACCCCTTTAAACACTACTAAAAGTGCATTGATATTTAAACTACAATGTTCGCCGAGACGAGTCGGCTCAATCGGGGGACAATGGACGCCTTTAAATTTCACTTGCGCTATAAAGCGTATCCTTCCACGCTAAGATGGATTCTAGACCCTAAATAATAGACCCTAAAGTCTAACACTTTATTTGGGTGCTTCTCCACGTTTTTATGGTTTTGGGACGTTGAAGAGAAAAGGCTCGGGTGTCAGAGCATCTACCACGCCAGTAACACAGTAGGAAGAACACCTTAACCAGACCGTCAACATCATTATATGTGTTTAATTAGTATGTGTTACAATCCCCCCCCCCCCCCCCCCCACCACCTGTTAGGTTGAATGCATGGTGGGAATCAGAAGACTTTTCCATATACAAGACATATGCTGTATGTTATGTGTATATATATATATATATATATATATATATATATATGAGGTTCCACAACCACTGTAATGAAATCAAGCCCCGTATTAAATACTCCTCATTAAAATGTCATTCATTAAATTCCAGATAAACAACGGACTAAAAGTCATGAGAAGAAAGCATATTATCTGTGCCATATGGCACCCTATTCTCTATGGGGGTCCTGGTCTAAAGTAGTGCACTATATATAGGGAATAGGGTTCCATAGGGCTCTGGTCTAAAGTAGTGCACTATGTAGGGAATAGGGCCCCATAGGGCTCTGGTCTAAAGTAGTGCAATATATAGGGAATAGGGTTCCATAGGGCTCTGGTCTAAAGTAGTGCACTACATAGGGAATAGGATGCCATAGGGCTCTGGTCTAAAGCAGTGCACTACATAGGGAATAGGGTTCCATAGGGCTCTGGTCTAAAGTAGTGCACTATGTAGGGAATAGGGCCCCATAGGACTCTGGTCTAAAGTAGTGCACTACATAGGGAATAGGGTTCCATAGGGCTCTGGTCTAAAGTAGTGCACTATGTAGGGAATAGGGCCCCATAGGACTCTGGTCTAAAGTAGTGCACTATGTAGGGAATAGGATGCCATCTGGGATGCTGACATATGGTTTTTCCCTCTCAATGCAACAGCGAATGTAGAACTGGGCGAAACATGTTTATATTCCCTAAGGACTGAATCATTCCGTCGTAATCTTTGTTTATCTGGCAGACTCACCAGAGTCATACAACACACAACAAAGATTCCCTTCTTTGTGTGAAATGGAGACATTTTAAATGGTTTTGGGGAATTACTGTTTTTATTTTCAATTATAAAAATATATATATATAAAAATATGCTCATAAATGTTATGACGAGTAATACCCATTTTCATGACTTAGTTGAAATATGGAATGGATTAAGAATTGAAATATGGAATGGTCTAGAATTGAAATATGGAATGGTCTAGAATTGAAATATGTGATATAATGGACATGTTCACGCCACCTTGAACTGATGAGGCTATTAGAACAACACATCTGTCCCTCACCTACACCAACACACAAACTATAACACATACACTGAGCTCTATATCCGGTGGGGTAAACACTAGATCCGACAGGACAGGAAGTTCACCAAGAGGACCGTGGGTAATTGGTGCCCAGAAAGCTGTTGATCGAAGTAGAAGCAGGTCTCTAATGGTGTGTGTGTGTGTGTGCGTGCTCGTGCGTGCTCGTGCGTGCATGTGCGTGTGTGTGTGCGTGCACGTTGATCGCGGTAGCAGCAGGTCTCTAACAGACCTGGGTTCAAATAGTATTCTAAATCTTTCTTTAGCCTGCAGGGGTGGCGTTTACATTGTTTCCAACTAGTCTATTGGTTCAATTGCACCAGGCAAGCTCAATCAGGCCCAGGTAACGTTTTTGAAAAGATTCTGAATAGTACTTGAACAATGGTCTGGTCTCTAATGGTCCAGCCCAGTACTGCTAGACTAGAGGACAGGTCTGGTCTCTAATGGTCCAGCCCAGTACTGCTAGACTAGAGGACAGGTCTGGTCTCTAATGGTCCAGCCCAGTACTGCTAGACTAGAGGACAGGTCTGGCCTCTAATGGTCCAGCCCAGCCCAGTACTGCTAGACTAGAGGACAGGTCTGGTCTCTAATGGTCCAGCCCAGTACTGCTAGACTAGAGGACATGTCTGGTCTCTAATAGTCCAGTCCAGTCCAGTAATTCTAGACTAGAGGACAGGTCTGGTCTCTAATGGTCCAGCCCAGTCCAGTAATTCTAGACGAGAGGACAGGTCTGGTCTCTAATGGTCCAGCCCAGTCCAGTAATTCTAGACTAGAGGACAGGTCTGGTCTCTAATGGTCCAGCCCAGTCCAGTAATTCTAGACTAGAGGACAGGTCTGGTCTCTAATGGTCCAGCCCAGTCCAGTAATTCTAGACGAGAGGACAGGTCTGGTCTCTAATGGTCCAGCCCAGTCCAGTAATTCTAGACGAGAGGACAGGTCTGGTCTCTAATGGTCCAGCCCAGTCCAGTAATTCTAGACTAGAGGACAGGTCTGGTCTCTAATGGTCCAGCCCAGTCCAGTAATTCTAGACTAGAGGACAGGTCTGGTCTCTAATGGTCCAGCCCAGTCCAGTAATTCTAGACGAGAAGACAGGTCTGGTCTCTAATGGTCCAGCCCAGTCCAGTAATTCTAGACGAGAGGACAGGTCTGGTCTCTAATGGTCCAGCCCAGTACTGCTAGACTAGAGGACAGGTCTGGTCTCTAATGGTCCAGTCCAGTCCAGTAATTCTAGACGAGAGGACAGGTCTGGTCTCTAATGGTCCAGCCCAGTCCAGTAATTCTAGACGAGAGGACAGGTCTGGTCTCTAATGGTCCAGCCCAGTCCAGTAATTCTAGACGAGAGGACAGGTCTGGTCTCTAATGGTCCAGCCCAGTACTGCTAGACGAGAGGACATGTCTAGTCTCTAATGGTCCAGCCCAGTCCAGTAATTATAGACTAGAGGACAGGTCTGGTCTCTAATGGTCCAGCCCAGTCCAGTAATTCTAGACTAGAGGACAGGTCTGGTCTCTAATGGTCCAGCCTAGTCCAGTACTGCTAGACTAGAGGACAGGTCTGGTCTCTAATGGTCCAGCCCAGTACTGCTAGACTAGAGGACAGGTCTGGTCTCTAATGGTCCAGCCCAGTACTGCTAGACGAGAGGACAGGTCTGGTCTCTAATGGTACAGTCCAGTCCAGTAATTCTAGACGAGAGGACAGGTCTGGTCTCTAATGGTCCAGTCCAGTCCAGTAATTCTAGACGAGAGGACAGGTCTGGTCTCTAATGGTCCAGCCCAGTCCAGTAATTCTAGACGAGAGGACAGGTCTGGTCTCTAATGGTCCAGCCCAGTCCAGTACTGCTAGACTAGAGGACAGGTCTGGTCTCTAATGGTCCAGCCCAGTACTGCTAGACTAGAGGACAGGTCTGGTCTCTAATGGTCCAGCCCAGTACTGCTAGACGAGAGGACAGGTCTGGTCTCTAATGGTCCAGCCCAGTCCAGTAATTCTAGACGAGAGGACAGGTCTGGTCTCTAATGGTCCAGTCCAGTCCAGTAATTCTAGACGAGAGGACAGGTCTGGTCTCTAATGGTCCAGTCCAGTCCAGTAATTCTAGACGAGAGGACAGGTCTGGTCTCTAATGGCCCAGTCCAGTAATTCTAGACGAGAGGACAGGTCTGGTCTCTAATGGCCCAGTCCAGTAATTCTAGACGAGAGGACAGGTCTGGTCTCTAATGGTCCAGCCCAGTCCAGTAATTCTAGACGAGAGGACAGGTCTGGTCTCTAATGGTCCAGCCCAGTCCAGTAATTCTAGACGAGAGGACAGGTCTGGTCTCTAATGGTCCAGTCCAGTAATTCTAGACTAGAGGACAGGTCTGGTCTCTAATGGTCCAGCCCAGTCCAGTAATTCTAGACGAGAGGACAGGTCTGGTCTCTAATGGTCCAGCCCAGTCCAGTAATTCTAGACGAGAGGACAGGTCTGGTCTCTAATGGTCCAGCCCAGTACTGCTAGACGAGAGGACATGTCTAGTCTCTAATGGTCCAGCCCAGTCCAGTAATTATAGACTAGAGGACAGGTCTGGTCTCTAATGGTCCAGCCCAGTCCAGTAATTCTAGACTAGAGGACAGGTCTGGTCTCTAATGGTCCAGCCTAGTCCAGTACTGCTAGACTAGAGGACAGGTCTGGTCTCTAATGGTCCAGCCCAGTACTGCTAGACTAGAGGACAGGTCTGGTCTCTAATGGTCCAGCCCAGTACTGCTAGACGAGAGGACAGGTCTGGTCTCTAATGGTACAGTCCAGTCCAGTAATTCTAGACGAGAGGACAGGTCTGGTCTCTAATGGTCCAGTCCAGTCCAGTAATTCTAGACGAGAGGACAGGTCTGGTCTCTAATGGTCCAGCCCAGTCCAGTAATTCTAGACGAGAGGACAGGTCTGGTCTCTAATGGTCCAGCCCAGTCCAGTACTGCTAGACGAGAGGACAGGTCTGGTCTCTAATGGTCCAGCCCAGTACTGCTAGACGAGAGGACAGGTCTGGTCTCTAATGGTCCAGCCCAGTCCAGTAATTCTAGACGAGAGGACAGGTCTGGTCTCTAATGGTCCAGTCCAGTCCAGTAATTCTAGACGAGAGGACAGGTCTGGTCTCTAATGGTCCAGTCCAGTCCAGTAATTCTAGACGAGAGGACAGGTCTGGTCTCTAATGGCCCAGTCCAGTAATTCTAGACGAGAGGACAGGTCTGGTCTCTAATGGCCCAGTCCAGTAATTCTAGACGAGAGGACAGGTCTGGTCTCTAATGGTCCAGCCCAGTCCAGTAATTCTAGACGAGAGGACAGGTCTGGTCTCTAATGGTCCAGCCCAGTCCAGTAATTCTAGACGAGAGGACAGGTCTGGTCTCTAATGGTCCAGTCCAGTAATTCTAGACTAGAGGACAGGTCTGGTCTCTAATGGTCCAGCCCAGTCCAGTAATTCTAGACGAGAGGACAGGTCTGGTCTCTAATGGTCCAGCCCAGTCCAGTAATTCTAGACGAGAGGACAGGTCTGAAGAAGGGCTATATAAATACATTTAATTGATTGATTAATGGTCCAGTCCTACCCAGGCTATAGTGTTTGTTTAAATGTACTTTGTTTACAAATATTGTTATAAAACAAGCTTGTATTGTGAGTTGTGGTGGGGTACGACAGTTAAACTAAGCTCATGAGGCATTAATAAGTTGTATTCTACAAGAATCAATGGGAACATATCATTCATTTTCCTTCTAAAAACATGTTGTTATCTCTTTCTTCGCGCTGGGTTCTGAGTAGAATTAGTAAAGCTGTTGCAAAGGTCGTTGTCACACAGCTTTGCAGAGTAAATGTCAACGTAGTCTCGTTGGGGTATCCAACGGTAGGAATGTGAGGCTGGGTCTGAGGCTAATGGAGGAATGTGAGCCTGGGTCTGAGGCTAATGGAGGAATGTGAGCCTGGGTCTGAGGCTAATGGAGGAATGTGAGCATGGGTCTGAGGTAAAGAAGGAATGTGAGCCTGGGTCTGAGGCTAATGGAGGAATGTGAGGCTGGGTCTGAGGCTAATGGAGGAATGTGAGCCTGGGTATAAAGGCTAATGGAGGAATGTGAGCCTGGGTCTGAGGCTAATGGAGGAATGTGAGCCTGGGTATAAAGGCTAATGAAGGAATGTGAGCCTGGGTCTGAGGCTAATGAAGGAATGTGAGTCTGGGTCTGAGGTAATGAAGGAATGTGAACCTGGGTCTGAGGCTAATGAAGGAATGTGAGTCTGGGTCTGAGGTAATGAAGGAATGTGAGTCTGGGTCTGAGGTAATGAAGGAATGTGAACCTGGGTCTGAGGCTAATGAAGGAATGTGAGCCTGGGTCTGAGACTAATGAAGGAATGTGAGTCTGGGCCTGAGGTAATGAAGGAATGTGAACCTGGGTCTGAGGCTAATGAAGGAATGTGAGCCTGGGTCTGAGACTAATGGAGGAATGTGAACCTGGGTCTGAGGCTAATGAAGGAATGTGAGCCTGGTTATAAAGGCTAATGAAGGAATGTGAGCCTGGGTATAAAGGCTAATGGAGGAATGTGAGGCTGGGTATAAAGGCTAATGAAGGAATGTGAACCTGGGTCTGAGACTAATGAAGGAATGTGAGCCTGGGTCTGAGACTAATGGAGGAATGTGAGCCTGGGTCTGAGACTAATGGAGGAATGTGAGCCTGGGTATAAAGGCTAATGGAGGAATGTGAGCCTGGGTCTGAGGCTAATGGAGGAATGTGAGCCTGGGTATAAAGGCTAATGAAGGAATGTGAGCCTGGGTCTGAGGCTAATGAAGGAATGTGAGTCTGGGTCTGAGGTAATGAAGGAATGTGAGCCTGGGTCTGAGGCTAATGAAGGAATGTGAGCCTGGGTCTGAGACTAATGAAGGAATGTGAGCCTGGGTCTGAGACTAATGGAGGAATGTGAGCCTGGGTATAAAGGCTAATGAAGGAATGTGAGCCTGGGTATAAAGGCTAATGAAGGAATGTGAGCCTGGGTATAAAGGCTAATGGAGGAATGTGAGTCTGTGTCTGAGACTAATGGAGGAATGTGAGCCTGGGTCTGAGACTAATGGAGGAATGTGAGCCTGGGTCTGAGACTAATGGAGGAATGTGAGCCTGGGTATAAAGGCTAATGGAGGAATGTGAGCCTGGGTCTGAGGCTAATGGAGGAATGTGAGCCTGGGTATAAAGGCTAATGAAGGAATGTGAGCCTGGGTCTGAGGCTAATGAAGGAATGTGAGTCTGGGTCTGAGGTAATGAAGGAATGTGAACCTGGGTCTGAGGCTAATGAAGGAATGTGAGCCTGGATATAAAGGCTAATGGAGGAATGTGAGGCTGGGTATAAAGGCTAATGAAGGAATGTGAACCTGGGTCTGAGACTAATGAAGGAATGTGAACCTGGGTCTGAGACTAATGGAGGAATGTGAGCCTGGGTCTGAGACTAATGAAGGAATGTGAGCCTGGGTCTGAGACTAATGGAGGAATGTGAGCCTGGGTATAAAGGCTAATGAAGGAATGTGAGCCTGGGTATAAAGGCTAATGAAGGAATGTGAGCCTGGGTATAAAGGCTAATGGAGGAATGTGAGCCTGTGTCTGAGACTAATGGAGGAATGTGAGCCTGGGTATAAAGGCTAATGGAGGAATGTGAGCCTGGGTATAAATGCTAATGGAGGAATGTGAACCTGGGTCTGAGGCTAATGAAGGAATGTGAGTCTGGGTCTGAGACTAATGAAGGAATGTGAGGCTGGGTCTGAGGCTAATGGAGGAATGTGAACCTGGGTCTGAGACTAATGAAGGAATGTGAGCCTGGGTCTGAGACTAATGGAGGAATGTGAGCCTGGGTATAAAGGCTAATGAAGGAATGTGAGCCTGGGTCTGAGGCTAATGAAGGAATGTGAGGCTGGGTCTGAGACTAATGAAGGAATGTGAGCCTGGGTCTGAGGTAATGAAGGAATGTGAGGCTGGGTCTGAGGCTAATGGAGGAATGTGAGCCTGGGTCTGAGGCTAATGAAGGAATGTGAGCCTGGGTCTGAGGCTAATGAAGGAATGTGAGCCTGGGTCTGAGGCTAATGAAGGAATGTGAGCCTGGGTCTGAGGCTAATGAAGGAATGTGAGGCTGGGTCTGAGACTAATGAAGGAATGTGAGCCTGGGTCTGAGACTAATGAAGGAATGTGAGCCTGGGTCTGAGGCTAATGAAGGAATGTGAGCCTGGGTCTGAGACTAATGAAGGAATGTGAGGCTGGGTCTGAGGCTAATGAAGGAATGTGAGCCTGGGTCTGAGGCTAATGAAGGAATGTGAACCTGCGTACGAGGTTAATGAAGGAATGTGAGCCTGGGTCTGAGGCTAATGAAGGAATGTGAGCCTGGGTATAAAGGCTAATGAAGGAATGTGAGCCTGGGTATAAAGGCTAATGAAGGAATGTGAGCCTGGGTATAAAGGCTAATGAAGGAATGTGAGCCTGGGTATAAAGGCTAATGAAGGAATGTGAGGCTGGGTCTGAGGCTAATGAAGGAATGTGAGCCTGGGTCTGAGGCTAATGAAGGAATGTGAACCTGCGTACGAGGCTAATGCAAAACGAATGTTTGGGTGTTATGCTGAGATGTGAATAAGTGCCCAAACACCCTCAAAGGTCAGTGAAAGCAAATACCAAACCTCGTCCTAAACTTGGCCCTCAGTGGATAGTCGCCTCGTTAAAGTTAACAAAGTTTAAAAAACAGAGTGCTAATCAAACACTATGGAAAATGCTCACTCAAATAAAATACAGTCTAAACTCTTGGCTCCTGTAGAAAAGCCTAATCTAATCAAGACTCCTATGGGTGAGTCTCAAAAGGTATTCTCCCTTTTCTCTATCCTGTGCACTACGTAGGGCCCTGGTGAAAAGTAGGGCTTTATATAAGGAATAGGGTGCCACTCGGGACACGGTCTTTGTTTCCACTAGATGGAAGATGTTATTGTTTTGAAGCTCTGTTCATCACAAATGGATGAAAGAAACGGAAAGAAAAACTCTGGTCCAACAACACCAAGTCAAGCCAACAACTTTCACTTTTATTTTTTCCTCTCCTGTTAAAAGAGAGTATTTATATTGTACCAGCAGTGGTGAGACCTTCCTGTTGAAAAGGCAACTGAAAACTACTGACATGCAACACATTTACATCTGTACACGCACACATTAAGGATCTATAAAATTCATTTAGGGTCTGTTTCCTGGACACAGACTCTACTGAATCCACAGAAGCCTATTCATTCAACATCATTTTGAGTCCAGGTGTAGTGTTAATCTGGGTCAATATGTAGTGTTAATCTGGGTCCAGATGTAGGGTTAATCTGGGTCAACATGTAGTGTTAATCTGGGTCCAGGTGTAGGGTTAATCTGGGTCAACATGTAGTGTTAATCTGGGTCCAGATGTAGTGTTAATCTGGGTCAACATGTAGTGTTAATCTTGGTCCAGATGTAGGGTTAATCTGGGTCAACATGTAGTGTTAATCTGGGTCAAGATATAGTGTTAATCTGGGTCAACATGTAGTGTTCAGAATAGTTGACCTTTGTTGTACCACAATTATAGAATATTATATTTGTTTCTACAATATGCATAATAGGCCTATATAAAGCACTTATGATAGCTTGGTTCGTTTCTCCAATCTGGGTCCAGGTGTAGGGTTAATCTGGGTCAATATGGAGTGTTAATCTGGGTCCAGGTGTAGGGTTAATCTGGGTCAATATGTAGGGTTAATCTGGGTCCAGACGTAGGGTTAATCTGGGTCAAGATGTAGGGTTAATCTGGGTCAAGATGTAGGGTTAATCTGGGTCAATATGTAGGGTTAATCTGGGTCAACATGTAGTGTTAATCTGGGTCCAGATATAGTGTTAATCTGTGTCAACATGTAGTGTTAATCTGGGTCAACATGTAGTGTTAATCTGGGTCCAGATGTAGGGTTAATCTGGGTCAATATGTAGTGTTAATCAGGGTCCAGATGTAGGGTTAATCTGGGTCAACATGTAGTGTTAATCTGGGTCCATATGCAGTGTTAATCTGGGTCAATTTGTAGTGTTAATCAGGGTCCAGATGTAGGGTTAATCTGGGTCAACATGTAGGGTTAATCTGGGTCCAGATGTAGGGTTAATCTGGGTCAAGCTGTAGGGTTAATCTGGGTCAAAATGTAGTGTTAATCTGGGTCAATATGTAGTGTTAATCTGGGTCAATACGTAGGGTTAATCTGGGTCAATATGTAGGGTTAATCTGGGTCAATATGTAGTGTTAATCTGGGTCAATATGTAGGGTTAATCTGGGTCAAGATGTAGGGTTAATCTGGGTCCAGATGTAGGGTTAATCCGGGTCAATATGTAGGGTTAATCTGGGTCAATATATAGGGTTAATCTGGGTCAATATATAGGATTAATCTGGGTCCAGATGTAGGATTAATCTGGGTCCAGATGTTCAGCTGTTAATATCATCAACACCTGTCCTGCACATTCTGCTACTGTCTGTCTGTACAGCTGGGATCCACATTAGCCAGCCGGCAACCCACTGTCATTCTGACCGGATGTGTTCATAATATGCTTTTCAGATCTCACACCTCTTTCTCTGTCCATTCACTCCTCTTTCTCCCCCATCACTCATTCAGATCTCACACCTCTTTCTCCCACATCACTCATTCAGATCTCACACCTCTTTCTCCGTCCATTCACTCCTCTTTCTCCCCATCACTCATTCAGATCTCACACCTCTTTCTCCGTCCATTCACTCCTCTTTCTCCCCATCACTCATTCAGATCTCACACCTCTTTCTCCCCTATCACTCGTTCAGACCTCACACCTCTTTCTCCCCTATCACTCGTTCAGACCTCACACCTCTTTCTCCCCCATCACTCATTCAGATCTCACACCTCTTTCTCCCCCATCACTCATTCAGATCTCACACCTCCTTCTCCCCATCACTCATTCAGATCCCACACCTCTTTCTCCCCCATCACTCATTCAGATCTCACACCTCTTTCTCTGTCCTTTCACTCCTCTTTCTCCCCATCACTCATTCAGATCTCACACCTCTTTCTCCCCCATCACTCATTCAGATCTCACACCTCTTTCTCCCACATCACTCATTCAGATCTCACACCTCTTTCTCTGTCCATTCACTCCTCTTTCTCCCCATCACTCATTCAGATCTCACACCTCTTTCTCCCCCATCACTCATTCAGATCTCACACCTCTTTCTCCCACATCACTCATTCAGATCTCACACCTCTTTCTCTGTCCATTCACTCCTCTTTCTCCCCATCACTCATTCAGATCTCACACCTCTTTCTCCCCCATCACTCGTTCAGACCTCACACCTCTTTCTCCCCTATCACTCGTTCAGACCTCACACCTCTTTCTCCCCTATCACTCGTTCAGACCTCACACCTCTTTCTCCCCCATCTCTCTCTCTTTTCTCTCTTTCTCTCTCTCTTTCTCCCTCTCTTTCTCTCTCTCTTCTCTCGGAGGACCTGAGCCCTAGGACCATGCCTCAGGACTACCTGGCATGATGACTCCTTGCTGTCCCCAGTGCACCTGGTCATGCTGCTGCTTCAGTTTCAACTGTTCTGCCTGCGGCTATGGAACCCTGACCTGTTTACCGGACGTGCCACCTTGTAACGGAACTGCTGTTTTGGACTCTCTCTCTCTATCGCACCTGCTGTCTCTAACTCTGAATGATTGGCTATGAAAAGCCAACTGACATTTACTCCAGAGGTGCTGTCCTGTTGCATCCTGTGCAACTACTGTGATTATTATTATTTGACCATGCTGGTCATTTATGAACATTTCAACATCTTGGCCATGTACTGTTATACTCTGCACCTGGCACAGCCAGAAGAGGACTGGCCACCCCTCAGAGCCTGGGTCCTCTCTAGGTTTCTTCCTAGGTTCCTACCTTTCTAGACAGACAAGCCTAATACAGACAGACAGGCCTTATCCACACAGACAGACATGCCTTACACAGACAGACAGACAGACAGGCATTATCCAGCCATTATCCAGACAAACAGACATGCAAACAGCCAGGCCTTATGCAAACAGACAGGCCTTATCCAGACAGACAGACAGACAGACAGACAGACAGACATATAGACAGGCTTTATGCAGACAGACAGACAGGCCTTATGCAGACAGACAGACAGGCCTTATCCAGACAGACAGACAGGCCTTATACTGACAGACAGACCGACAGACATGCCTTATGCAGACAGACAGACAGGCCTTATGCAGACAGACAGACAGGCCTTATCCAGACAGACAGACAAACAGGCCTTATCCAGACAGACAGACAGGCCTTATCCAGACAGACAGACAGGCCTTATCCAGACAGACAGACAGGCCTTATCCAGACAGACACAAACAGGAATTACCTAAGAGAGGCTTTAGACAGACAGACAGACAGACAGACAGACAGACAGACCAGACAGGCCAGACAGACAGACAGGCCTTATCCAGACAGACAGGCCTTATCCAGACAGACAGACAGGCCTTATACTGACAGACAGACAGGCCTTATCCAGACAGACAGGCCTTATCCAGACAGACAGACAGGCCTTATCCAGACAGACAGACAGGCCTTATCCAGACAGACAGACAGGCCTTATCCAGACAGACAGGCAGGCCTTATCCAGACAGACAGACAGGCCTTATCCAGACAGACAGACAGGCCTTATCCAGACAGACAGACATGCCTTATCCAGACAGACAGACAGGCCTTATCCAGACAGACAGACAGGCCTTATCCAGACAGACAGACAGGCCTTACCCAGACAGACAGACAGGCCTTATCCAGACAGACAGACAGGCCTTATCCAGACAGACAGACAGGCCTTACCCAGACAGACAGACAGGCCTTACCCAGACAGACAGACAGGCCTTATCCAGACAGACAGACAGACAGGCCTTATCCAGACAGACAGACAGGCCTTACCCAGACAGACAGACAGGCCTTATCCAGACAGACAGACAGGCCTTATCCAGACAGACAGACAGGCCTTATCCAGACAGACAGACAGGCCTTATCCAGACAGACAGACAGACAGGCCTTATCCAGACAGACAGACAGACAGGCCTTATCCAGACAGACAGACAGGCCTTATCCAGACAGACAGACAGGCCTTATCCAGACAGACAGACAGGCCTTATCCAGACAGACAGACAGACAGACAGACAGACAGACCAGACAGGCCAGACAGACAGACAGGCCTTACCCAGACAGCAGACATGGTAGGAGTAAAGGCATCAATAGGAGAACACACTCACTCACCTCTCTGGGATCTAATTATCTGTGGTACAGGAATGTCCAAATGCAGCCAACTCCTTTTGTCACTACTCTAATCTAAAGTGTGTGTGTGTGTGTGTGTGTGTGTGTGTGTGTGTGTGAGCGTGTGTGAGCGTGTGTGTGTGAGTACAGATAGACAGGGGCACTGGGCTGAGCAGTAAAGGCTGTGAGAGACGTTATGAGGTTAGCATCAGATAGGGCTTGTTGACAGACTGCCAGACACAATGAGGTTTAACATGCATCAGATAGGGCTTGTTGACAGACTGCCAGACATAATGAGGTTTAACATGCATCAGATAGGGCTTGTTGACAGACTGCCAGACATAATGAGGTTTAACATATATCAGATAGGGCTTGTTGACAGACTGCTAGACATAATGAGGTTTAACATGCATCAGATAGGGCTTGTTGACAGACTGCCAGACATAATGAGGTTTAACATGCATCAGATAGGGCTTGTTGACAGACTGCCAGACCTAATGAGGTTTAACATGCATTAACTGAAACCCCAAGTTGAGAAGTACAGGTCAGAACCATCAAGAGTCTTTAGAAACCTAGGGTTGCGTCCCAAATGGCACTCAATTCCCTACATATAGCACGACCAGAACCCAATCGGACCTTGTCAGAAGTAGTGCACTATGAAGGGAATAGGGTGCCGTTTGGGACATATAGCCTATGTCAGATCTATGGCCACACGTATACATTACATTCAGTGGTGTGTATTGGTACATATTGGAGAACCCGGCTCGCGCTACTTAAAGATATTTGGGAAGTGGACTGTATGCAAGCCTCCAAACTCAATCTGTGGTGGCTAGTGGCTGGAAAAACGGGAGGGTGGACTCATTATAATGGTTCGGCTGGAATCAAATGGAACGGTATCAAACACATTCCTCAGATTTAAAGGCACACCAGCCGCCACTGAATACACGGAATGGAGAAGAAATACGTGTGAGATCGTTCACTTGTATCACCCAGAATAAAACGAGAAGTGTGGGAATTTCTATGGGACAAATCGTTTACTGAACCCTAAACCTCAAATAAATCTTCTAATAGATAATGTGGACATTGTGCAAGTTGAGGTGACTAAACTGCTTGGAATAACCCTGGATTGTAAACTGTCATGGTCAAAGCATATTGATAGAACAGTAGCTAAGATGGGAGAAGTCTGTCCATAATAAAGTGCTGCTCTACCTTCTTAACAACACTATCAACAAGGCATGTCCTACAGGCCCTAGTTTCTACCTTCTTAACAACACTATCAACAAGGCAGGTCCTACAGGCCCTAGTTTCTACCTTCTTAACAACACTATCAACAAGGCAGGTCCTACAGGCCCTAGTTTCTACCTTCTTAACAACGCTATCAACAAGGCAGGTCCTACAGGCCCTAGTTTCTACCTTCTTAACAACACTATCAACAAGGCAGGTCCTACAGGCCCTAGTTTCTACCTTCTTAACAACACTATCAACAAGGTAGGTCCTACAGGTCCTAGTTTTGTCACACCTGGACTACTGTCCAGTTGTGTGGTCAGGTGCCACAAAGAAGGACTTAGGATAATAACAATTGGCTCAGAACAGAGCATCACGGCTGGCCCATGGATGTACACAGAGAGCTAATATTAATAATGTGCATGTCAATCTCTCCTGGCTGAAAGTGGAGGAGAGATTAACTTCATCACTACTTTTATTTGTGAGAGGTATTGACATGTTGAATGCACCAAGCTGTCTGTCTAAACTACTGGCACACAGTTCAGACACCCATGACTACCCCACAAGACATGCCACAAGAGGTCTCTTCACAGTCCCCAAGTCCAGAACAGACTATGGGAGCTGCTGCCTTGACTGGAACTAATGGGGATCCATAATAAACCCCAGGAAGAGTAGCTGCTGCCTTGGCAGAACTAATGGGGATCCATAATAAACCCCAGGAAGAGTAGCTGCTGCCTTGACAGAACTAATGGGGATCCATAATAAACCCCCAGGTAGAGTAGTTGCTGCCTTGGCAGAACTAATGGGGATCCATAATAAACCCCAGGAAGAGTAGCTGCTGCCTTGACAGAACTAATGGGGATCCATAATAAACCCCTGGAAGAGTAGCTGCTGCCTTGACAGGAACTAATGGTGATCCATAATAAACCCCAGGAAGAGTAGCTGCTGCCTTGGCAGGAACTAATGGGGATCCATAATAAACCCCAGGTAGAGTAGTTGCTGCCTTGGCAGAACTAATGGGGATCCATAATAAACCCCAGGAAGAGTAGCTGCTGCCTTGACAGAACTAATGGGGATCCATAATAAACCCCTGGAAGAGTAGCTGCTGCCTTGACAGGAACTAATGGTGATCCATAATAAACCCCAGGAAGAGTAGCTGCTGCCTTGGCAGGAACTAATGGGGATCCATAATAAAACCCAGGAAGAGTAGCTGCTGCCTTGGCAGGAACTAATGGGGATCCATAATAAACCCCAGGAAGAGTAGCTGCTGCCTTGGCAGAACTAATGGGGATCCATAATAAACCCCAGGAAGAGTAGCTTCTGCCTTGGCAGGAACTAATGGGGATCCATAATAAACCCCTGGAAGAGTAGCTGCTGCCTTGGCAGGAACTAATGGGGATCCATAATAATCCTCAGGAAGAGTAGCTGCTGTCTTGACAGTAACTAATGGGGATCCATGATAAACCCCAGGAAAAGTAGCTGCTGACTTGACAGGAACTAATGGGGATCCATAATAAACCCCAGGAAGAGTAGCTGCTGCCATGGCAGAAACTAATGGGGGTCCATAATAAACCCCAGGAAGAGTAGCTGCTGTCTTGGCAGGAACTAATGGGGGTCCATAATAAACCCCAGGAAGAGTAGCTGCTGTCTTGACAGGAACTAATTCTGTTAGTTTAGTCTTATTAGTTGCACCTGTTCCTTTTGTGTTTCTTGATTTTTGGTCTATTTAAGCCTGTTAGGCCCGCTTAGGTGTGTGCGGGATTATTTTGTGTTCTCTGTCGATTGTGGATGTGGTTTTGTTCTCTGGATCGTTTGCCCTGTGTTTTGGGTTGGTCAGTGTGTTTGGCGTGACTGGGTGTGAATACTTCCTGAAAGCCCTGTATTCTACATCTACAATATCTCTATAATATTAGGGTGTATAATAATAACTTAGTTTGTTAAGTCTATATTATGTATAGTGTACTGTAGGTTTGTATTTACAGTATGTTTGAATTGCCTTACCTTTCGAAGCCAATCTGACGTATAGATTTCTCCCACGTTGAACCTGAACAAAATCACAAGAGCATTTCATAAGGTCAGGTACAGACTAACAGCGTTTCATAAGGTCAGGTACAGACTAACAGCATTTATAAGAGCAGGTACAGATTAACAGCATTTCATAAGAGCAGGTACAGACTAACAGCATTTCATAAGAGCAGGTACAGACTAACAGCATTTCATAAGATCAGGTACAGATTAACAGCGTTTCATAAGAGCAGGTACAGACTAACAGCATTTATAAGAGCAGGTACAGATTAAGAGCATATCATAAAATCAGGTACAGATTAAGAGCATATCATAATAGCAGGTACAGATTAACAGCATTTCATAAAAACAGGTACAGATTAACAGCATTTCATAAAAGCAGGTACAGATTAACAGCATTTATAAGAGCAGATATAGCACTTGGTTGATTTAGACACTGGATTTAGCTACTTTCACTACTAGTTTGAAGTATTCCTGAGTACCATTGTGTGTAACTACTAGTTTGAAGTATTCCTGAGTACCATTGTGTGTAACTACTAGTTTGAAGTATTCCTGAGTACCATTGTGTGTAACTACTAGTTTGAAGTATTCCTGAGTACCATTGTGTGTAACTACTAGTTTGAAGTATTCCTGAGTACCATTGAGTGCTTAAAGACACATTTCCAGGTATTCCATTATTTTCTATTCACCTCATAGCGAAAATGACCCACAGCGGATAATGCACAAAATAACCCACTGCTGATAATGCACAAAATGACCCACGGCTGATAACGCACAAAATGACCCACGGCTGATAACGCACAAAATGACCCACGGCTGATAACGCACAAAATAACCCACTGCTGATAATGCACAAAATGACCCACGGCTGATAACGCACAAAATGACCCACGGCTGATAACACACAAAATAACCCACGGCCAATAATGCACAAAATGACCCACGGCTGATAACGCACAAAATGACCCACGGCAAATTGTGCAAAATGACCCACGGCTGATAACGCACAAAATAACCCACAGCCAATAATGCACAAAATGACCCACGGCTGATACCGCACAAAATAACCCACGGCTGATAACACACAAAATTATCCACGGCTGATACCGCACAAAATAACCCACGGCTGATAACACACAAAATTATCCATGGCTGATAATGCACAAAATAACCCACGGCTGATAACGCATGAAATGACCCACGGCCAATTGTGCAAAATGACCCACGGCTGATGACGCACAAAATAACCCACAGCCAATAATGCACAAAATGACCCACGGCTGATAATGCACAAAATGACCCACGGCTGATGACACACAAAATTATCCACGGCCAGGGCCTCCCGGGTGGCGCAGTGGTTAAGGGCGCTGTACTGCAGCGCCAGCTGTGTCATCAGAGTCCCTGGGTTCGCACCCAGGCTCTGTCGTAACCGGCCGCGACCGGGAGGTCCGTGGGGCGACGCACAATTGGCCTAGCATCGCCCGGGTTAGGGAGGGCTTGGTCGGTATGGGTGTCCTTGTCTCATCGCGCCCCAGCGACTCCTGCGTACGCTAACCAAGGTGGCCAGGTGCACGGTGTTTCCTCCGGCGCATTGGTGCGGCTGGCTTCCGGGTTGGATGCGCGCTGTGTTAAGAAGCAGTACGGCTGGTTGGGTTGTGTATCGGACGACGCATGACATTCAGCCTTCGTCTCTCCCGAGCCCGTACGGGAGTTGTAGCGATGAGACAAGATAGTAGTAGCTACAACAATTGGATACCACAAAATTGGGGAGAAAAAGGGGTAAAATTCAAAAAATAAAATAAAATAACCCACGGGTGATAACACACAAAATTATCCACGGCTGATAATGCACAAAATAACCCACTGCTGATAACACACAAAATTATCCACGTCTGATAATGCACAACATAACCCACGGCTGATAACACACAAAATTATCCATGGCTGATAACACACAAAATTATCCACGGCTGATAACGCACAAAATTATCCACGGCTGATAATGCACAAAATAACCCACGGCTGATAACGCATGAAATTATCCACGGCTGATAATGCACAAAATAACCCACTGCTGATAACACACAAAATTATCCACGGCTGATAATGCACAAAATAACCCACGGCTGATAACACACAAAATTATCCATGGCTGATAATGCACAAAATAACCCACGGCTGATAACGCATGAAATGACCCACAGCGGATAATGCACAAAATAACCCACGGCTGATAACACACACAATTATCCACGGCTGATAATGCACAAAATTATACAGGGCTGATAATGCCTTTGTTCCGGTGCCAAGGAAAACACATAATCACCTTGTGACTGGAGACTACAGACTAATCTAGAATAATGACAAATCAATTTAGAGCTGTGTGTATGTGTGTTTTGTCAATTCCTTAGCAGAGTATTTAGGTGTTGAATATCACACTGATGGAGGTTCAGTTGTTCTGATGGCCTTTGAAAGACAATCTGACTTCAGAGGCAGATGGTCTTATAACTAACTAAACCGGCCACGTCACAGACATCAACGTCTTGCTTCCAGACAAACTAAACACCATCTTGGCCCGCTTTGAGGATAATACAGTGCCACCGTCACGGCTCGCTAACAAGAACTGCGCCCCCCCCCCCCCCCTAATCTGTGGCTGATGTGAGTAAGACATTTAAACGTGTTAACCCTCGCAAGGCTGCTGTCCCAGACGGCATCCCAAGCCGCGTCCTCAGAGCATGCACAGACCAGCTGGCTGGTGTGTTTATGGACATATTCAATCACTCCCTATCCCAGTCTGCAGTCCCCACATGCTTCAAGATGGCTACCATTGTTCCTGTACCCAAGAAGGCAAAGATAATTGAACTAAATGACTATCGCCCTGTAGCACTCACTTCTGTCATCATGAAGTGCTTTGAGAGACTAGTCAAGGATCATATCACCTCCACCCTACCTAACACCCTAGACCCACTCCAATTTGCTTACCGCCCTAATAGGTCCACAAACGATGCAATCGCCTTCACACTGCACACTGCCCTAACCCATCTGGACAAGAGGAATACCTATGTAAGCATGCTGTTCATTGACTACAGCTCAGCATTCAACACCATAGTGCCCTCCAAACTCATCATCAAGCTGGAGGCCCTGGGTCTCGACCACGCCCTGTGCAACTGGGTCCTGGGCTTCCTGACGGGCCGCCCCCAGGTGGTGAAGATAGGAAACAACATCTCCACCTCGCTGAACCTCAACACTGAGGCCCCACAGGGGTGCGTGCTCAGCCCCCTCCTGTACTCCCTGTTCACCCACGACTGCGTGGCCATGCACGCCTCCAACTCAATCATTAAGTTTGCAGAAGACACAATAGTTGTGGGCTTGATTACCAACAACGACAAGATAGCCTACAGGGAGGAGGTGAGGGCACTCAGAGTGTGGTGGCTGGAACCCTAACCCTAACCCTCTCACTCAACATTAACAAAACAAAGGAGATGATCATGGACTTCAGGAAACAGCAGAGGGAGCATCCCACTATCCACATTGAAGGGACAGCAGTGGAGAAAGTGGAACGTTTTAAGTTCCTCGGTGTACACATCACGGACAAACTGAAATGGTCCACCCACACAGACGGTGTGGTGAAGAAGGTGCAACAGCACCTCTTCAACCTCAGTAGGCTGAAGAAATGTGGCTTGTCACCAAAAACACTCACAAAATTTTACAGAGCCACAATCGAGAGCATCCTGTTGAGCTGTATCACAGCCTGGTACGGCAACTGCTCCGCCCTCAACCGCAAGGCTCTCCAGAGTGCGGTGCGGTCTGCACAACGCATCACCGGGGGCAAACTACCTGCCCTCCATGACACCTATAGCAGCCGATGTCACAGGAAGGCAAAATATATCATCAATATCACTTGAATAATGTATTCATATCTCATATTACTCATATCCCATGTATATACTGTATTTTATACCATATATTGCACCTTGTCTATGCCGCTCGGTCGTTGCTCATCCATATATTTATATGTACATATTCTCATTCACCCCTTTAGATTTGTGTGTATTAGGTAGTTGTTGTGGTATCGTTAGATTACTTGTTAGATATTACTGCACTGTCGGAAGTAGAAGCACAAGCATTTTGCCATTAACATCTGCTAACCGTGTGTATGTGACCAATAAAATGTGATTTGATTTGAACACAGGCCTAGAAACATCCATCAATGTTTGGTGGAACCCGAAAAGGCAGCTCAGACATTTATTTTTTTGGCGGAGGTGTTTAACGTTAACAGGAAGCCCAGCAGCTGTCCATACTAGAATAATACGTCTACTGGCTTTACCCTGTCAGACTACTGGCTTTACCCTGTCAGACTACTGGCTTTACCCTGTCAGACTACTGGCTTGACCCTGTCAGACTACTGGCTTGACCCTGTCAGACTACTGGCTTTACCCTGTTAGACTACTGGCTTTACCCTGTCAGACTACTGGCTTGACCCTGTCAGACTACTGGCTTTACCCTGTCAGACTACTGGCTTGACCCTGTCAGACTACTGGCTTTACCCTGTCTGACTACTGGCTTTACCCTGTCAGACTACTGGCTTTACCCTGTCAGACTACTGGCTTTACCCGGTCAGACTACTTTACCCTGTCAGACTACTTGACACTGTCAGACTACTGGCTTTACCCTGTCAGACTACTGGCTTGACCCTGTCAGACTACTGGCTTTACCCTGTCAGACTACTGGCTTTACCCTGTCAGACTACTGGCTTTACCCTGTCAGACTACTTTACCCTGTCAGACTACTGGCTTTACCCTGTCAGACTACTGGCTTTACCCTGTCAGACTACTGGCTTTACCCGGTCAGACTACTGGCTTTACCCTGTCAGACTACTTTACCCTGTCAGACTACTGGCTTGACCCTGTTAGACTACTGGCTTGACCCTGTCAGACTACTGGCTTTACCCTGTCAGACTACTGGCTTTACCCTGTCAGACTACTGGCTTGACCCTGTCAGACTACTGGCTTTACCCTGTCAGACTACTGGCTTTACCCTGTCAGACTACTTTACCCTGTCAGACTACTGGCTTGACCCTGTCAGACTACTGGCTTGACCCTGTCAGACTACTGGCTTTACCCTGTCAGACTACTGGCTTTACCCGGTCAGACTACTGGCTTTACCCGGTCAGACTACTTTACCCTGTCAGAATACTTTACCCTGTCAGACTACTGGCTTTACCCGGTCAGACTACTGGCTTTACCCGGTCAGACTACTGGCTTTACCCGGTCAGACTACTTTACCCTGTCAGACTACTTTACCCTGTCAGACTACTGGCTTTACCCGGTCAGACTACTTGACACTGTCAGACTACTGGCTTTACCCTGTCACAGTACTGGCTTGACCCTTTCAGACTACTGGCTTGACCCTGTCAGACTACTGGCTTTACCCTGTCAGACTACTGGCTTTACCCTGTCAGACTACTGGCTTTAAACTGTCAGACTACTTTACCCTGTCAGACTACTGGCTTGACTGTCAGACTACTGGCTTTACCCTGTCAGACTACTGGCTTGACCCGGTCAGACTACTTTACCCTGTCAGACTACTGGCTTTACCCGGTCAGACTACTTTACCCTGTCAGACTACTGGCTTTACCCTGTCAGACTACTTTACCCTGTCAGACTACTTTACCAGGTCAGACTACTTTACCCTGTCAGCTTTGAGAGACTAGTCAAGGATCATATCACCTCCACCCTACCTAACACCCTAGACCCACTCCAATTTGCTTACCGCCCTAATAGGTCCACAAACGATGCAATCGCCTTCACACTGCACACTGCCCTAACCCATCTGGACAAGAGGAATACCTATGTAAGAATGCTGTTCATTGACTACAGCTCAGCATTCAACACCATAGTGCCCTCCAAACTCATCATCAAGCTGGAGGCCCTGGGTCTCGACCACGCCCTGTGCAACTGGGTCCTGGGCTTCCTGACGGGCCGCCCCCAGGTGGTGAAGATAGGAAACAACATCTCCACCTCGCTGAACCTCAACACTGAGGCCCCACAGGGGTGCGTGCTCAGCCCCCTCCTGTACTCCCTGTTCACCCACGACTGCGTGGCCATGCACGCCTCCAACTCAATCATTAAGTTTGCAGAAGACACAATAGTTGTGGGCTTGATTACCAACAACGACAAGATGGCCTACAGGGAGGAGGTGAGGGCACTCAGAGTGTGGTGGCTGGAACCCTAACCCTCTCACTCAACATTAACAAAACAAAGGAGATGATCATGGACTTCAGGAAACAGCAGAGGGAGCATCCCACTATCCACATTGAAGGGACAGCAGTGGAGAAAGTGGAACGTTTTAAGTTCCTCGGTGTACACATCACGGACAAACTGAAATGGTCCACCCACACAGACGGTGTGGTGAAGAAGGTGCAACAGCACCTCTTCAACCTCAGTAGGCTGAAGAAATGTGGCTTGTCACCAAAAACACTCACAAAATTTTACAGAGCCACAATCGAGAGCATCCTGTTGAGCTGTATCACAGCCTGGTACGGCAACTGCTCCGCCCTCAACCGCAAGGCTCTCCAGAGTGCGGTGCGGTCTGCACAACGCATCACCGGGGGCAAACTACCTGCCCTCCATGACACCTATAGCAGCCGATGTCACAGGAAGGCAAAATATATCATCAATATCACTTGAATAATGTATTCATATCTCATATTACTCATATCCCATGTATATACTGTATTTTATACCATATATTGCACCTTGTCTATGCCGCTCGGTCGTTGCTCATCCATATATTTATATGTACATATTCTCATTCACCCCTTTATATTTGTGTGTATTAGGTAGTTGTTGTGGTATCGTTAGATTACTTGTTAGATATTACTGCACTGTCGGAAGTAGAAGCACAAGCATTTTGCCATTAACATCTGTTAACCGTGTGTATGTGACCAATAAAATGTGATTTGAACACAGGCCTAGAAACATCCATCAATGTTTGGTGGAACCCGAAAAGGCAGCTCAGACATTTATTTTTTTGGCGGAGGTGTTTAACGTTAACAGGAAGCCCAGCAGCTGTCCATACTAGAATAATACGTCTACTGGCTTTACCCTGTCAGACTACTGGCTTTACCCTGTCAGACTACTGGCTTTACCCTGTCAGACTACTGGCTTGACCCTGTCAGACTACTGGCTTGACTACTTTACCCTGTCAGACTACTTGACACTGTCAGACTACTGGCTTTACCCTGTCAGACTACTGGCTTGACCCTGTCAGACTACTGGCTTTACCCTGTCAGACTACTGGCTTTACCCTGTCAGACTACTTTACCCTGTCAGACTACTGGCTTCAAATCAAATCAAATCAAATTTTATTTGTCACATACACATGGTTAGCAGATGTTAATGCGAGTGTAGCGAAATGCTTGTGCTTCTAGTTCCGACAATGCAGTAATAACAAGTAATCTAACTAACAATTCCAAAACTACTGTCTTGTACACAGTGTAAGGGGATAAAGAATATGTACATAAGGATATATGAATGAGTGATGGTACAGAGCAGCATAGGCAAGATACAGTAGATGGTATCGGGTACAGTATGTACAAATGAGATGAGTATGTAAACAAAGTGGCATAGTATAGTATAAAGTGGCTAGTGATACATGTATTACATAAGGATACCGTCGATGATATAGAGTACAGTATATACGTATGCGTATGAGATGAATAATGTAGGGTAAGTAACATTTATATAAGGTAGCATTGTTTAAAGTGGCTAGTGATATATTTACATCATTTCCCATCAATTCCCATTATTAAAGTGGCTGGAGTTGAGTCAGTGTCAGTGTGTTGGCAGCAGCCACTCAGTGTTAGTGGTGGCTGTTTAACAGTCTGATGGCCTTGAGATAGAAGCTGTTTTTCAGTCTCTCGGTCCCAGCTTTGATGCACCTGTACTGACCTCGCCTTCTGGATGATAGCGGGGTGAACAGGCAGTGGCTCGGGTGGTTGATGTCCTTGATGATCTTTATGGCCTTCCTGTGACATCGGGTGGTGTAGGTGTCCTGGAGGGCAGGTAGTTTGCCCCCGGTGATGCGTTGTGCAGACCTCACTACCCTCTGGAGAGCCTTACGGTTGAGGGCGGTGCAGTTGCCATACCAGGCGGTGATACAGCCCGCCAGGATGCTCTCGATTGTGCATCTGTAGAAGTTTGTGAGTGCTTTTGGTGACAAGCCGAATTTCTTCAGCCTCCTGAGGTTGAAGAGGCGCTGCTGCGCCTTCTTCACGATGCTGTCTGTGTGAGTGGACCAATTCAGTTTGTCTGTGATGTGTATGCCGAGGAACTTAAAACTTGCTACCCTCTCCACTACTGTTCCATCGATGTGGATAGGGGGGTGTTCCCTCTGCTGTTTCCTGAAGTCCACAATCATCTCCTTAGTTTTGTTGACGTTGAGTGTGAGGTACTGGCTTTACCCTGTCAGACTACTGGCTTTACCCTGTCAGACTACTGGCTTTACCCGGTCAGACTACTGGCTTTACCCTGTCAGACTACTTTACCCTGTCAGACTACTGGCTTGACCCTGTTAGACTACTGGCTTGACCCTGTCAGACTACTGGCTTTACCCTGTCAGACTACTGGCTTTACCCTGTCAGACTACTGGCTTGACCCTGTCAGACTACTGGCTTTACCCTGTCAGACTACTGGCTTTACCCTGTCAGACTACTTTACCCTGTCAGACTACTGGCTTGACCCTGTCAGACTACTGGCTTGACCCTGTCAGACTACTGGCTTTACCCTGTCAGACTACTGGCTTTACCCGGTCAGACTACTGGCTTTACCCGGTCAGACTACTGGCTTTACCCGGTCAGACTACTTTACCCTGTCAGACTACTTTACCCTGTCAGACTACTGGCTTTACCCGGTCAGACTACTGGCTTTACCCGGTCAGACTACTGGCTTTACCCGGTCAGACTACTTTACCCTGTCAGACTACTTTACCCTGTCAGACTACTGGCTTTACCCGGTCAGACTACTTGACACTGTCAGACTACTGGCTTTTCCCTGTCACAGTACTGGCTTGACCCTTTCAGACTACTGGCTTGACCCTGTCAGACTACTGGCTTTACCCTGTCACACTACTGGCTTTACCCTGTCAGACTACTGGCTTTACCCGGTCAGACTACTTTACCCTGTCAGACTACTTGACCCTGTCAGACTACTGGCTTGACCCTGTCAGACTACTGGCTTGACCCTGTCAGACTACTGGCTTTACCCTGTCAGACTACTTTACCCTGTCAGACTACTGGCTTTACCCTGTCAGACTACTTTACCCTGTCAGACTACTGGCTTGACACTGTCAGACTACTGGCTTTACCCTGTCAGACTACTGGCTTTACCCTGTCAGACTACTGGCTTTAAACTGTCAGACTACTTTACCCTGTCAGACTACTGGCTTGACTGTCAGACTACTGGCTTTACCCTGTCAGACTACTGGCTTGACCCGGTCAGACTACTTTACCCTGTCAGACTACTGGCTTTACCCGGTCAGACTACTTTACCCTGTCAGACTACTGGCTTTACCCTGTCAGACTACTTTACCCTGTCAGACTACTTTACCAGGTCAGACTACTGGCTTTACCCGGTCAGACTACTTTACCCTGTCAGACTACTGGCTTTACCCGGTCAGACTACTTGACACTGTCAGACTACTGGCTTTACCCTGTCACAGTACTGGCTTTACCCTGTCAGACTACTTTACCCTGTCAGACTACTTTACCCTGTCAGACTACTGGCTTTACCCTGTCACAGTACTGGCTTTACCCTGTCAGACTACTTTACCCTGTCAGACTACTTTACCCTGTCAGACTACTTTACCCTGTCAGACTACTGGCTTTACACTGTCAGACTACTTGACCCTGTCAGACTACTGCTGTAGACAGTTTCATTGCATTCTTCTCTCTCCCTTGATCCTGATAGTCTAGTGCTGCATGTTTTTCCACTGGCCCCATTTAAACGCTGTCACATTTACAGTGCGACTATAATATATTGATAAATAATATTACGTATTAATAATATCATGACTCTCTATCTGCCCAGGGAGGGAGGTGTCAAATTTAGCAGGAGGGCCTTGGTGGTGGTGGTGAATGTATATGTGGCTGGGGACGAGCTCTGTATTTAAACCTCAGACCATCCAGAACAGGAGGAGGAACAGGAGGAACAGGAGGAGGAGCAGGAGGTGGAGGAGGAAAAGGAGGAGGAGCAGGTGGAGGAGCAGGAGGAGGAGCAGGAGGAGAAGGAGCAGGAGGATGAACGGGAGGAGGAGGAGCAGGAGGAGAAGGAGGAGGAGGAGTAGGAAAAGGAGGAGGAGCAGGAGGAGGAGCAGGGGTAGGAACAGGAGGAGGAGGAGCAGGAGGAGGTACAGGAGGAGGAGCAGGAAAAGGAGCAGGTGAAGGAGGAGGAGGAAAAGGAGGAGGTACAGGGGCAGGAGGAGGAGGAGCAAGAGGAGGAACAGGAGGAGAAGGAGGAGGAGGAGGAGGAACAGGAGAAGGAGGAGGAAAAGGAAGAGGAGCGGGAAAGGAGGAGGAACAGGAGGATGAGCAGGAGAAGGAGGAGGAAAAGTAGGAGCAGGAGGAGCAGGAGGAGGAGCAGGAGGAGGAACAGGAGGACAAGGAGGAGGAGGAGGAGCCAAAGGAGGAGGAGGAGCAGGAGGACGAGGAACAGGAGGAGCAGGAGGAAGAGGAACAGGAGGAGGAGCAGGAGAAGGAGGAGGAGGAACAGGAGGAGGAGGAGCAGGAGGAAAAGGAGGAGGAGCAGGAGGAGGAGGAGGAAAAGGAGGAGGAGCAGGAGGAGGAGGAGCAGGAGGAGGACATGGGGTAGGAACAGGAGGAGGAGGAGCAGGAGGAGGTACAGGAGGAGCAGGAGAAGGAGAAAGGAGGAGGAGCAGGAGGAGGAACAGGAGGAGGAGGAGCAGGAGGAAAAGGAGGAGGAGCAGGAGGAGGAGGAGGAAAAGGAGGAGGAGCAGGAGGAGGAGGAGCAGGAGGAGGACATGGGGTAGGAACAGGAGGAGGAGGAGCAGGAGGAGGTACAGGAGGAGCAGGAGAAGGAGAAAGGAGGAGGAGCAGGAGGAGGAGGAGCAGGAGCAGGAGGAGGAGGTGCAGGAGGAGTAAAAGGAGGAGGAGCAGGAGAAGGAGCAGGAGGAGAAGCAGGAGGAGGAGCAGGAGGAGGTACGGGAGGAGGAGCAGGAGGAGGAACAGGGGGACAAGGAGGACGAGGAGGAACAGGAGGAGGAGGAGGAGCAGAAGAAGGAACAGGAGGAGCAGGAGGAAGAGGAACAGGAGGAGGAGCAGGAGGAGGTACAGGAGGAGGAGCAGGAGAAGGAACAGGAGGAGGAGCAGGAACAGGAGGAGGAGCAGGAGGAGGAGGAGGAACAGGAGGAGGTACAGGAGGAGCGGGAGGAGGAGGAGCAAGAGGAGGAGGAGGAGGAACAGGAGGAGGAGGAGGTGCAGGAGGAGTAAAAGGAGGAGGAGCAGGAGAAGGAGCAGGAGGAGAAGCAGGAGGAGGAGCAGGAGGAGGTACGGGAGGAGGAGCAGGAGGAGGAACAGGAGGACAAGGAGGACGAGGAGGAACAGAAGGAGGAGCAGGAGGAGGAGGAGGAGGAGCAGGAGTAGGAACAGGAGGAGCAGGAGGAAGAGGAACAGGAGGAGGAGGAGGAAGAGAAGGTACAGGAGGAGGAGCAGGAGAAGGAACAAGAGGAGGGGCAGGAACAGGAGGAGGAGCAGGAGGAGGAGGAGAAACAGGAGGAGGAGAAGGTACAGGAGGAGGAGCAGGAGGAGGTACAGGAGGAGCGGGAGGAGGAGGAACAAGAGGAGGAGGAGGAGGAGGAGGAACAGGAGGAGGAGCTGGAGGAGCAGGAGGAGGAGGAGGAGCAGGGGGAGGAACAGGAGGAGGAGGAGGAGCAGGAGGAGGTACAGGAGGAGCAGGAGGAGGAGCAGGAGGAGGAGCAGGAGGAGGTACAGGAGGAGGTACAGGAGGAGTAGGAGGAGGAGGAACAGGAGAAGGAGGAGAAGGAGGATGGGGGAGGAGCGAGACAAGCAGGTCTGCTCCTGTCTGCTCCTGTCTATTCATCTCCGTTATCCCTGCTCTGCTCTGTAGCAGCTGTCTGTCACCATGTTAGCTTAGTGAGGTAGCCCATTCATACATGTCAGGTTCTGACCCTAATGGCTTATTTGGCTCTGGCCAATGAAGAAGCACAGGAAACGATGTACACTATCCTGAGATAAGATCAGAACTGTTTCAGAATGAGGGAAAGCTTCTTGTCCATATCCCCGTGGTCTAGCCAAAAGGAAAGAGGTGTAGCGATGTTAGATCTGGATAGATGAATAAAAATTGATATTTGTTTTGACGGGCATTAGTAACGTACAGTACTAAGGAAATACCAACATCTTCCCCTATTATTTGGAAGAGTCGAGTCCTGTATCTGAACTGAGACCTGTAATTCAGAACCAGCTATGCAGTGACGCGTCATGTGTACATCCGCGACCTACAGAAGAAATAACAAAGTCTCCTACGTAATTATATCATTTTATAATTCCATTGTACAGTAAAAACATTTTTTTTTAAGTTGATCTGACTTTAAATTTATCTCGGCAATCTGGAACTAAAATCTTGCGGACATTTGGTCCGAATAAACAAAAAACAACAACGTTCTGTTCAGATGTTAAAAGTCTTTCAGTCTAAAAAGAAGAAAAAAAAGGATATATGGCTTCCTTCCTTCCTTCCTTCCTTCCTTCCTTCCTTCCTTCCTTCCTTCCTTCCTTCCTTCCTGCTATTCAACGTGTTAAATAAATAAAACCTCTAGACATTTATGCTGCAACGCAGAGCAATAAAGAAATGCACAGTTTCATATAGGTATTTCTGTTTAATGTTACGGGGTAATTATAAAGAGAAAAAAAAAAAGTTTCTAATTGCCCACCTCCCCCTTCAATTCTTTCCCTCCCTTCACACCCATTGATTTCCTACCTTAAAGCTAATGTTGGCAGTTGGCGGCAGCTGCTAGTAGCTACCAACGCATACTGCCTACTGTGCTTGTACAGTGTTGCCCAAGGCGGTATGGTCATTATAGCCATCGGAGGAAGGAAAATTGAAATGGAAAATTTATTTAGCTCCTGTTAAAGCGTGAGAGGCCATTAGAACAAGGGGGGGGGGGGGGGGGGGGGGGTCAGGGTTCTGCCTTGTCTAGACGCAGTGGAGTTTCACAACTGATAGGAAGTCTATTGAGTGTTCCAGATGTTCAGTGAAGTCCACAACTCCCAACACCTCCACTAAATTAATCCCTCACGTTGTTTTCCTGTTTCAGCCTGTAAAAGTTGTTCCCTTCGCTTTATTTTCCCTACGCGATGTGAGTTTTACATTACTAAACATCTCTGCCTCATCATCTCAACAACAAGAACAAAAAAGACATTGAATATCCCTTTGAGCATGATGAAGTTATTAATGACACTTTGGATGGTGTATCAATACACCCAGTCATTACAAAGATACAGGAGTCCTTCCTAACTCAGTTGCCGGAGCGGAAGGAAACCTCTCAGGGATTTCACGGTAAATGCCAATGGTGACTTTAAAACAGTTACAGAGTTTACAAGCATTTCGCTACCCCTGCAATAACATCTGCTAAACACGTGTATGTGACCAATAAAATTTGATTTGGCTGTGATAGGAGAAAGCTGAGGATGGATCAACAACATTGTAGTTACTCCACAACACTAACCTAAATGACAAGAGTGAAAAGAAGAAAGTCTGTACAGAAAGAAAAGTATTCCAAAACATGCATCCTGTTTGCAACCAAGGTACTAAAGTAATACTGCAAAAAAATGTGTCCAAGCAATTCACTTTTTGTCCCGAATGCAACTTGTTGTTTGGGGCAAATCCAATACAACACATTACTGAGTACCACTCTCCATATGTTCAAGCATAGTAGTGGCTGCGTCATGTTATGGGTGTGCTTGTAATCGTTAAGAACTGGGGAGTTTTTCAGGATAAATAAGAAATGGGATGGAGTTAAGCACAGACAAAATTCTAGAGGAATACCTGGTTCAGTCTGCTTTCCACATGACACTGGGTCATGAATTCACCTTTCAGTAGGACAATAACCTAAAACACAAGGCCAAATCTACACTGGAGTTGCTTACCAAGAAGACAGAGAATATTCCTGAGTGGCTGAGGTACAGTTTTGACTTAAATCTGCTTGACAATCTATGGCAAGACCTGAAAATGGTTGTCTAGCAATGATGAACAACCAATTTGGCAGAGCTTGAAGAATGTTGAATTCCCCCCTTCTGACACCCAGGTGGCGACACGCATCTCTATGTGCCCGGGAGATATCTCAACTTGGATGTCGGCCAACCACCTCAAGCTCAACCTGGACAAGACGGAGCTGCTCTTCCTCCCGGGGAAGGCCTGCCCCGCTTAAAGACCTCATCACTGTTGACAACTCCACAGTGTCGCCCTCCCAGAGTGCAAAGAACCTTGGTGTGACCCTGGACAACACCCTGTCGTTCTCTGCAAACACCGTTCCTGCAGGTTCACGCTCTACAACATCCGTAGAGTACGGCCCTACCTCACACAGGAAGCAGCGCAGGTCCTAATCCAGGCACTTGTCATCTCCCGTCTGTTGGCTGGGCTCTGCGCTTCTGCCATCAAACCCCTTCAACTAATCCAGAACACTGCAGCCCGCCTGGTGTTCAAACCTTCCCAAGTTCTCTCATGTCACCCCGCCCCTCCTCACACTCCACTGGCCTCCAGTTGAGGCTCGCATCCACGTTGCTTACCTTTGGAGCAGCAAGAGGAACTGTCCCTCCCTACTTTCAGGCTATGCTCAAACCCTACACCCCAACCCGATCACTCCATTCTGCTACCTCAGATCTCTTGGCCTGTTGTTGTCCCTCCTAGCTATCTTATTAAGATGAATACATTAACTTTAAGTCGCTCTGGATAAAAGTGTCTGCTAAATTACAAAAATGTTTTTAAAAAATATGTAAATGTTGAACAATCCTGGTGTGGAAAGCTCTTAAGAGACGTACCCAAAAAGACTCACAGCTGTAATCAATGCCAAATGTGATTCAAACATGTATAGACTAACGGGGTTGAAACCAAGATATATGAGTGTTTTATTTTTTCATAAATTTTTCTTACACTTTTACAGAGTATTTTGGGTAGATCGTTGACGAAAAATACAATACATGGGTTCAGTAAGTCTATGTGAGAACATGTTAGTGGGTTCAGTAAGGATATTTGAGAACATGTTAGTGGGTTCAGTAAGTCTATGTGAGAACATATTAGTGGGTTCAGTAAGTCTATGTGAGAACATGTTAGTGGGTTCAGTAAGTCTATGTTGGAAAATGTTAGTGGGTTCAGTAAGTCTATGTGAGAACATGTTAGTGGGTTCAGTAAGTCTATGTGAGAACCTGTTAGTGGGTTCAGTAAGTCTATGTGAGAACCTGTTAGTGGGTTCAGTAAGGCTATGTTGGAACATGTTAGTGGGTTCAGTAAGTCTATGTGAGAACATGTTAGTGGGTTCAGTAAGGCTATGTTGGAACATGTTAGTGGGTTCAGTAAGGCTATGTGAGAACATGTTAGTGGGTTCAGTAAGGCTATGTTGGAACATGTTAGTGGGTTCAGTAAGGCTATGTGAGAACATGTTAGTGGGTTCAGTAAGTCTATGTGAGAACATGTTAGTGGGTTCAGTAAGGCTATGTTGGAACATGTTAGTGGGTTCAGTAAGTCTATGTGAGAACATGTTAGTGGGTTCAGTAAGTCTATGTGAGAACATGTTAGTGGGCTCAGTAAGTCTATGTTGGAACATGTTAGTGGGTTCAGTAAGGCTATGTTGGAACATGTTAGTGGGTTCAGTAAGGCTATGTGAGAACATGTTAGTGGGTTCAGTAAGTCTATGTGAGAACATGTTAGTGGGTTCAGTAAGGCTATGTTGGAACATGTTAGTGGGTTCAGTAAGTCTATGTGAGAACATGTTAGTGGGTTAAGTAAGTCTATGTGAGAACATGTTAGTGGGTTCAGTAAGTCTATGTTGGAACATGTTAGTGGGTTCAGTAAGTCTATGTGAGAACATGTTAGTGGGTTCAGTAAGTCTATGTTGGAACATGTTAGTGGGTTCAGTAAGTCTATGTTGGAACATGTTAGTGGGTTCAGTAGGTCTATGTTGGAACATGTTAGTGGGTTCAGTAAGTCTATGTGAGAACATGTTAGTCGGTTCAGTAAGTCTATGTTGGAACATGTTAGTGGGTTCAGTAAGTCTATGTGAGAACATGTTAGTGAGTTCAGTAAGGCTATGTGAGAACATGTTAGTCGGGTCAGTAAGGCTATGTTGGAACATGTTAGTGGGTTCAGTAAGTCTATGTTGGAACATGTTAGTCGGTTCAGTAAGTCTATGTTGGAACATGTTAGTGGGTTCAGTAAGTCTATGTTGGAACATGTTAGTGGGTTCAGTAAGTCTATGTTGGAACATGTTAGTGGGTTCAGTAAGTCTATGTTGGAACATGTTAGTGGGTTCAGTAAGGCTATGTGAGAACATGTTAGTGAGTTCAGTAAGGCTATGTCATCTCCTAAAAGTGGTGCATCTCCTAACTTAGCCCCTAGACACAAAAAGTTGAACATCTCCTAACTTAGCCCCAGACACCAAAAGTGGTACATCTCCTAACTTAGCCCCTAGACACAAAAAGTTGAACATCTCCTAACTTAGCCCCCAGACACCAAAGTGGTACATCTCCTAACTTAGCCCCTAGACACAAAAAGTTGAACATCTTTTAACTTAGTCCCCAGACACCAAAGTGGTACATGTACTGACTGAGCGGGGTGTGGAAACTAACCTAACCCTCAGGTGAGAGAGAGAGCTGAACTACACCTGTACTGGCGTCATCAACAACCCCTCTTTCAACACTGAGGGTCAAAGTTCAAGCACACATACAGTACACACCTACTTATTCCAGGGTATTCACTAGAATAATAGCGAAGACATCAAACCTATAAAATAACACACATGAAATCATGTAGTAACAAAAAAATTGTTAATCAAAATAGATTTTAGATTTTAGATTCTTCAAAGTAGCCACTCTTTGACTTGATGACAGCTTTTCACACTCTTGGCATTCTCTCAACCAGCATCACATGGAATGCTTTTCCACCTATGCTGAGCACTGCTTTTCCTTCCTTCACTCAACTCATCCCAAATCATCTCAATTGGGTTGTGGTCGGTGATTGTGGAGGCCAGGTCATCTGATGCAGCACTCCATCACTCTCCTTCTTGGTCAAATAGCCCTGACACAGACTGGAGGTGAGATGGGTCATTGTCCTGTTGAAAAACAAATGATAGTCCCACTCAGCGCAAACCAGATGGGATGGTGTATCGCTGCAGAATGCTATGGTAGCCATACTGGTTAAGTGTTCCTTGAATTCTAAACAAATCACTGACAGTGTCACCAGCAAAAAAAAAAAAAAACACACCGTCACACCTCCTCCTCCATGCTTCACGGTGGGAACCACACATGCGGAAATAATCCGTTCACCTACTCTGCATCTCACAAAGACACGGCGGTTGGAACCAAAAATCTCAATGTGGACTCACCAGACCAAAGGACAGATTTCCTATGCTTATTTCAAGCCAGTTTCATCATTGCTCTTGATGGTTTTTGCGACTGCACTTGAAAAAACTTTCAAAGTTCTTGACATTTTCCGGATTGACTGACCTTCATGTCTTAAGTAATAATGGACTGTCATTTGTCTTTGCTTATTTGAGCTGTTCTTGCCATAATATGGACATGCTCTTTTAACAAATAGGGCTATCTTCTGTATACCACCCCTAACTTGTCACAACACAAATGATTTGCTCAAACACATTAAGAAGGTAAGACATTACACAAATTAACAAGGCACACCTGTTAATTGAAACGCATTCCAGGTGACTACCTCATGAAGCTGGTTGAGAGAATGCCAAGAGTGTGCAAAGCTGTCACCAAGGCAAAGGGTGGCTACTTTGAAGAATCTAAAACATAAAATATATTTTGATTTGTTTAACATTTTTCTGGTTACTACATGATTCCATATGTGTTATTTCATTAGTTTTGATGTCTTCACTATTATTCTACAATGTGGAAAATAGTAAAATTAAAGAAAAACCCTTGAATGAGTAGGTGTGTCCAAACTTTTGACTGGTACCGTACATGTAACGAATGGAACAGGAACATGATCTGTACTCAAAGTTAAAGCGGGGGTCAACAGAGTTAGAGTTAAGTCAGGGTACAGACTCAGTAGCGGAGGTCAACAGAGTTAGAGTTAAGTCAGGGTACAGACTCAGTAGCGGAGGTCAACAGAGTTAGAGTTAAGTCAGGGTACAGACTCAGTAGCGGAGGTCAACAGAGTTAGAGTTAAGTCAGGGTACAGACTCAGTACTCACAGTTGAAGGCGCGGTCTATGTTGTTCCCGGCCAGTAGACTGTTGACAGTGATCTGATAGATAATGTGGAAGAGCAGGAAGCTGAGACTGCTGAAGCACAGGGACATGAGCAGGCGCCCCGTGTGGCCTGGAGGACAAATAACAACAAGGAACTTTAATTTCTTACATTTATTGCACAGCAAGGGCCTCAGAACTGAACACTAAAGCACTTTCTCCCCCTTCCCTGCCAAACTCCCTCCAGCCTATGCTTATTTCAACCCAATTGAGGGGAAGTCAATGAGTATACACATTTGGAAGAAGGGGGATGAAGTTAATTAGTCTACATTGGGAAATTTTAAAATGCATTCACTAGTGCCTCTGGAACACAGAGACAGAGAGAGCGCCAGAGAGAGAGAGAGAGAGAGAGAGAGAGAGAGAGAGAGAGCAAGAGACAGAGAGAGAGAGAGCGAGAGAGAGCAAGAGACACAGAGAGAGAGAGAGAGAGAGAGAGAGAGAGAGAGAGAGCAAGAGACACAGAAAGAGAGAGAGAAAGAGAGAGAGGGAGAAAGAGAGAGAGGGGGAGAGAGAGAGAGAGAGAAAGAGAGAGAGAGGGAGAGGGAGAGAGAGAGAGGGAGAGAGAGGGAGAGAGAGAGAGAGAGCAAGAGACACAGAGAGAGAGAGGGAAAGAGAGAGAGAGAGAGAGGGAGAGAGAGAGAGAGAGAGAGAGAGAGAGAGAAGCTCCACAGCTGCTCCACACATGAGCCAGGTTTTATTACACACCTACAGGTATTTGGGATAAGTGTTGTTAATAGCTGTTATGGTGATAATAGAATACAGTAGGATGAACAGACCTCCCGTCACACAGAGGAAGTGAACATTCTCATCCTCAGGGGTCAAAAACGTTATTAAAATAATACCACCACCATTTTGACATTGATGTTGCAGTGAAGTGTAACCGAGGTGATTCAGCAAACCATGCTGGCATTGTGAGTAACCTTTCCTGTAGACTTGTGATAGAATTCCTCAGTTCATGCATTTACTATAGTTTAGAGGGCACAGTATTGAGGCAGGGGATATGAACATGGGTTTATTCGCTTCGAGGCAAGCAACACTGAAGCATGCATGAGAGCACCAGCTGTTCCGGACGACTGTGTGATCACGCTCTCTGTAGCCGATGTGAGCAAGACCTTTAAACAGGTCAACATTCAAGTGTCTTCACTGACATTTTCAACCTCTCCCTGACTGAGTCTGTGATACCTACATGTTTCAAGCAGTCCACTATTGTCCCTGTGCCCAAGGAAGTGAAGGTAACCTGCCTAAATGATTATTGCCCCCATAGCACTCACGTCTGTAGCCATGAAGTGCTTTGAAAGGCTGGTCATGGCTCACATCAACGCCATTATCCCAGAAACCCTAGACCCACTCCAATTCGCTTACCGCTCCAACAGATCCACAGATGATGCAATCTCAATTGCACTCCACACTGCCCTTTTCCACCTGGACAAATGGAACACCTATGTGAGAATGCTATTCATTGACTACAGCTCAGCGTTCAACACCATAGTGCCCTCAAAGCTCATCACTAAGCTAAGGACCCTGGGACTAAACACCTCCCTCTGCAACTGTACTTCCTGATGGGCCGTCCCCAGATGGTAATGGTAGGCAACAACATCTGCCACGCTGATCATCAACATGGGGGCCCCTCAGGGGTGCGTGCTCAGTCCCCTCCTTTACTCCGTTCACCAACGACTGCGTGGCCACACACAACTACAACACCATCATTAAGTTTGCTGGCGGTGGTAGGCCTGATCACTGACAACGGTGAGACAACCTACAACCAGTTTGTCTAGCCCAGTTGATTTGTAGGGATTCAGATGTTTTAGCTCTTTCAGAACATCAGCTGTCTGGATTTGGGTGAAGGAGAAGCTGGGGTGGGGCAAGTTGCTGCAGGGGGTGCTGAGATGTTGGCCGGGGTAGGGGTAGCCAGGGTGAAAGGGTGAAAGCATGACCATCCGTAGAAAAATGCTTATTGAAATTATCAATTATTGTGGATTTATCTGTGGTGACAGTGTTTCCTAGCCTCAGTGCAGTGGGTAGCTGGGAGGAGGTGCTCTTGTTCTCCATGGACTTTACAGTGTCCCAGAACGTTTTGGAATTAGTGCTACAGGAAACAAATTTATGTTTGAAAAAGCTAGTCTTTGCTTTCCTAACTGACTGTGTATATTGGTTCCTGACTTCCCTGAAAAGTTGCACATCGCGGGGGCTATTTGATGCTAATGCAGAATGCCACAGGATGTTTTTGTGCTGGTCAAGGGCAGTCAAGTCTGACTGTGGACCCATTACGCATGCAGGCAATGAGGCAGTGATCGCTGAGATCCCGGTTGAAAACAGCAGAGGTGTATTTAGGGGGCAAGTTGATCAGGATGATATCTAAGAGGGTGCCCATGGTTACGGATTTAGGGATGTACCTGGTAGGTTCCTTGATGATTTGTGTGAGATTGAGGGCAGCTAGCTTAGACTTTAGGACGACTGGGGTGTTAAGCATGTCCCAGTTTAGGTCACCTAACAGTATGAACTCTGAAGATAGATGGGGGGCGATCAATTCACATATGGTGTCCAGGGCACAGATGGGGGCTGAAGGGGGTTTATGGCAAGCTCGAATTGTTTGTATACTAGGCGGTGTCCGACGGTACTGGAGCTCCAAGTCTAGGGCCAAGCCATAAGACTGCAGAACAATTAATCAAATGGCCACCTGGACTATTTGCATTGACTCCCCCCCCCCCCCCCCCCCCCCCCCCCCTTTGTTTTTACACTGCTGCTACTCGCTGTTTATTATCTATGCATAGTCACTTTACCCCTACTTAAATGTACAAATTCCCTTGACTAACCTGTACCCCCGCACATTGACTCGGTACCAGTACCCCCTGTATATAGCCTCCACATTGACTCGGTACCAGTCCCCTTTATATAGCCTCCACATTGACTCTGTACCGTAACACCCTGTATGTAGCCTCCACATTGACTCGGTACCAGTCCCCTTTATATAGCCTCCACATTGACTCTGTACCATAACACCCTGTATATAGCCTCCACATTGACTCGGTACCAGTCCCCTTTATATAGCCTCCACATTGACTCTGTACCGTAACACCCTGTATATAGCCTCCACATTGACTCGGTACTGTAACACCCTGTATATAGCCTCCACATTGACTCTGTACCAGTACCCCCTGTATATAGCCTCCACATTGACTCTGTACCGTAACACCCTGTATATAGCCTCCACCTTGACTCTGTACCGGTACACCCTGTATATAGCCTCCACATTGACTCTGTACCGTAACACCCTGTATATAGCCTCCACCTTGACTCTGTACCAGTACCCCCTGTATATAGCCTCCACATTGACTCTGTACCGTAACACCCTGTATATAGCCTCCACCTTGACTCTGTACTGGTACCCCCTGTATATAGCCTCCACATTGACTCTGTACCGTAACACCCTGTATATAGCCTCCACATTGACTCTGTACCGTAACACCCTGTATATAACCTCCACCTTGACTCTGTACTGGTACCGCCTGTATATAGCCTCCACATTGACTCTGTACCGTAACACCCTGTATATAGCCTCCACATAGACTCTGTACCAGTACCCCCTGTATATAGCCTCCACATTGACTCTGTACCGTAACACTCTGTATATAGCCTCCACCTTGACTCTGTACTGGTACACCCTGTATATAGCCTCCACATTGACTCTGTACCAGTATCCCCTGTATATAGCCTCCACATTGACTCTGTATCGTAACACCCTGTATATAGCCTCCACATTGACTCTTTACCGGTACCCCCAGTATATAGCCTCCACATTGACTCTGTACCGTAACACCCTGTATATAGCCTCCACATTGACTCTGTAACGGTACCCCCAGTATATAGCCTCCACATTGACTCTGTACCATAACACCCTGTATATAGCCTCCACATTGACTCTGTACCAGTACCCCCTGTATATAGCCTCCACATTGACTCTGTACCGTAACACCCTGTATATAGCCTCCACATTGACTCTGTACCGTAACACCCTGTATATAGCCTCCACATTGACTCTGTACCGTAACACCCTGTATATAGCCTCCACATTATTATTTTTTTACATTTTATTTTCATAAAAACTGCATTGTTGGTTAAGGGCTTGTAAGTAAGCATTTCACAGTCATGTTTACACCTGTGTTAGTCAGCAAATGTGACAAATAAAATTTGAATTGTACAACAACAACAAAAAGTGTCCAGCCCACTTATCGGAACAGACTTCCTGACAGTAACAAGAGCAGCCACAGTCTCAAACGGTTCCTCTTCTGCCATTAAATATAATGTACCTTACTGGGAACACTTTGGCCTTTACTACGTTACGGCACCATACCCATATCGCTGGTCTGTGTGTGTGTGTGTGTGTGTGTGTGTGTGTGTGTGTGTGTGTGTGTGTGTGTGTGTGTGTGTGTGTGTGTGTGTGTGTGTGTGTGTGAGAGAGTGTGTGTGTGTGTGTGTGTGTGGCACTACCACTGAGCAGCAACAGTGGACCATCATAAACTGCTAAATACTGCCTACCAACAACATCTCTCCTAGCCAGCCTTATCAAACACTACCTACCAACATCTCTCCTAGCCAGCCTTATCAAACACTACCTACCAACATCTCTCCTAGCCAGCCTTATCAAACACTACCTACCAACATCTCTCCTAGCCAGCCTTATCAAACACTACCTACCAACATCTCTCCTAGCCAGCCTTATCAAATACTACCTACCAACATATCTACTAGCCAGCATTATCAAACACTACCTACCAAAAATATCTAAAAGCCAGCATTATCAAACACTACCTACCAACAACATCTCTCCTAGCCAGCATTATCAAATACTACCTACCAACATCTCTCCAAGGGTTTTTCTTTATTTTTACTATTTTCTACATTGTAGTATAACAGTGAAGACATCAAAACTGATGAAATAACAGATATGGAATCATGTAGTAACCAGAAAAGTGTTAAACAAATCTAAATATATTTTACATTTGAGATTCTTCAAAGTAGCCACCCTTTGCCTTGATGACTGCTTTGCACACTCTTAGCATTCTCTCAACCAGCTTCATGAGGTCGTCACCTGGAATGCATTTCAGTTAACAGGTGTGCCTTGTTAATTTGAATTTATTTCCTTCTTAATGCGTTTGAGCAAATCATTTGTGTTGTGACAAGTTAGGGGTGGTATACAGAAGATAGCCCTATTTGTTAAAAGAGCATGTCCATATTATGGCAAGAACAGCTCAAATAAGCAAAGACAAATGACAGTCCATTATTACTTAAGACATGAAGGTCAGTCAATCCGGAAAATGTCAAGAACTTTGAAAAGTTTCTTCAAGTGCAGTCGCAAAAACCATCAAGCACTATGATGAAACTGGCTCTCATCAACTGGCTCTCTCGCTGCAGAGGATAAGTTCATTAGAGTTACCAGCACCACAGAAACTGCAGCCCAAATAAATGCTTCACAGAGTTCAAGTAACAGACACATCTCAATATCAACTGTTCAGAGGAGACTGCGTGAATCAGGCCTTCATGGTGTAATTGCTTCAGATGGGATGGTGTATCGCTGCAGAATGCTGTGGTAGCCATGCTGTTTAAGTGTGCCTTGAATTCTAAATAAATCACCAACAGTGTCACCAGCAAAGCACACCGGAGGTGTGTTGGGTCATTGTCCTATTTGCCCAAAGAACCTCATCTCAAAAACGGAATGGATTCAGCAGAGGCGCCTAACCCAGCAAGAGGAGCGTATGGAGGAAATCTGACATCTTCCCCGCCAGCCTATCCCTACTCCTCCGATGCCAGGTATCGTAACCCGGCAAGAGGAGCGTATGGAGGAAATCTGACATCTTCTCCGCCAGCCTATCCCTACTCCTCCGATGCCAGGTATCGTAACCCAGCAAGAGGAGCGTATGGAGGAAATCTGACATCTTCTCCGCCAGCCTATCCCTACTCCTCCGATGCCAGGTATCATAACCCGGCAAGAGGAGCGTATGGAAGAAATCTGACATCTTCCCCGCCAACCTATCCCTACTCCTCCGATGCCAGGTATCGTAACCCAGCAAGAGGAGCGTATGGAAGAAATCTGACATCTTCCCCGCCAGCCTATCCCTACTCCTCCGATGCCAGGTATCGTAACCCGGCAAGAGGAGCGTATGGAGGAAATCTGACATCTTCTCCGCCAGCCTATCCCTACTCCTCCGATGCCAGGTATCGTAACCCAGCAAGAGGAGCGTATGGAAGAAATCTGACATCTTCCCCGCCAGCCTATCCCTACTCCTCCGATGCCAGGTATCGTAACCCATAGCCCTCCTTCATTCATATCCATGTCCGGAAAATATGATGGTTCACCTGGGAAATGTCAGGGATTTCTGATGCAATGCAGCAAATACATTGAGCACAACCCCACTAACTTCGCCACCGACAAGAGCAGGGTGGATTTTGTTGTGTCTCTACTCACAGGCCAAGCCCTGGATTGGGCCACCGCCATATGGACTGCCTACAGCACAGAACTCGGATCCGAGACCCATTTCCACACCCTCTTCAAAGATGTATTCGATCACTCTCCCTCTGGTCGTCCTATAGGAGACCTCCTCATAGAACTTCAACAAGGACACAATTCAGCCGCCGACTATGCCCTCGCGGTCCGCACCGTGGCTGCAGGGAGTGGATGGAATGAGCCTGCTTTACTAACCATCTACCGAAGAGGGCTCAACAGGGAAGTTCAGGCAGAGCTGGCCTGTAGACCTTCAGGATTTAAATCAATACATTTATATGTCCATCTCCGCCGACCGCCGAAGAACTCTGCCACCCAGGAACCCGAAAACTTTTTTCCCCATGATTCCGTCACCCTGTCCGAGTCTTCCAGAGCCCATGCAGTTGGGTCCCTCTCCCATGTATCGAACATCAAAGGCAGATCCAAGAAGGGCTCTGCCTAAACCGTGGAGGGAAAGATCATCTACTCAGCCATTGCCCTGTTCGCCCCCCATAGAGAGATGAGAAGGGTCCCCCCGCTGCCATGCAGGTAGGGGTGTCCTTATTTCTAAATATCTCCCAGAATAAATTATCCATCCCAGTATTGATAGCCGTGAAGGGGGTTACCAAGTACGTAGAAGGCTTGATAGATTCGGGAGCAGCAGGTCATTTCATCGATCACCAGCGAGTACAAAAGCTTGACATTGATCAAACACCTGTCACCCCTCCCTTAAGGATTAACACCCTGGACGGGCAGCCATTGGACACAGGCTTCATTACGCACCTGAGCACAGAGCGTCACCCTCCAGACCGGAGTCTTCCACACCGAAACCATTCAACTCATGGAACTCTCATCCCCCAAACAGCCACTCACCCTCGGACACCCCTGGCTTTGTCGTCACGACCCTGCCATCTCGTGGCGACAAGGTGAACTACTGTCCTGGTCTTTTACCTGCTTCACCAGTTGTCTCAGCCTACCATTGCAGTGCCACCCACCATACCATCTGAGTACGCCCAGTACAGCAATGTCTTCAGACAAATCAAGGCCTCCACATTGCCCAGGAGACTGTGCTATTGACCTACTCCCTGGAATGTCCCCACCGAAGAGCCATGTTTACCCCACCTATCTATCCAGGAAAATGAGGCAATGGAGAACTACATTGATGAAACACTCAAACGGTTTAATTCATCCTTCTTCCCCGGCTGCGTCAAGCTTCTTCTTCGTTGGAAAAAAAAGGACGGTGGTCTCCGTCCATGTATTGATTACCGTTCCCTGAATGACATCACGGTCAAGAACTGTTTCCCTCTTCCTCTGATACCCAGCGACCCTTGAACAAGTGGGCCAACATCTATACAAAACTCAAACTGCGAAGTGCCAGGATACGATCAACCCCTTTCTCATCATCTACATTGATGACATCCTGATTTACTCCCTGAAGGAACACATACAGCATGTGCAAAAGGTTCTTCAAAGGCTCCTTGACCATAACCTTCTATGTGAAGACCGAAAAGAGCACCTTCCATGTAACCTCGGTAAAGTTCCTCGGTTTCGTACTGACACCTGGAGGAGTCAGCATGGATGAGAACAAAGTCACTGTCGTCAGTAACTGGCCCAAACCCACCACCGTTAAGGAACTCCAACGTTTCATTGGGTTCTCCAACTACTATCGCCGGTTCATTCAGGATCTTCAGTTCTACTGCCGCCCCGCTCACTGCCCTTACCAGACAAAAGACCTGGACCCTTCAATGGACTGATACCACCCTGACTGCTTTCAACAACTTGAAACGCCTCTTCACCTCAGCTCCCGTCCTTCGCCAACCTGATCCGACCCTTCCTTTCATCCTGGAGGTGGATTCCTCCGAAGTAGGAGTAGGAGACGTACTCTCTCAGCGTGTGGGAACACCTCCAAAATCACAACCCCGTGCCTTCTTCTCCAGGAAGTTATCCTCCGCTGAGATGAATTACGATGTGGGGAACCGAACTCCTCGCCATCCAGCTGGCCCTCGGAGTGGGTTGGCGGGGGCACAACATCCCTTTCTTGTCCTAACAGATCATCGTAATCTGGAATAAATTAAGATTAAACTCCAGACAAGCCCGCTGGGCTCTCTTCACATGCTTCCATTTTCATGTTACTTACATCCCTGGAAAGAAAAACGTAAAAGCTGATGCTCTCTCTCACCAGTTTGACCTTCCGACCAGTAAGGCTTTCTCCTATAGAGCTCCATTTTTATGGAACTGAAGACTCCTCTCTTCAGTGGGTCATATGATTGAGTGTAGTCTGGCCCAGGAGTGGGAAGGTGAACGGAAAGGCTCTGGAGCAACGAACCGCCCTTGCTGTCTCTGCCTGGCCGGTTTCCCTCTTTCCACTCGGATTCTCTGCCTCTAACCCTATTACAGGGGCTGAGTCACTGGCTTACTGGGGCTCTCTCATGCCGTCCCTGGAAGGGGTGCGTCACCTGAGTGGGTTGATTCACTGATGTGGTCATCCTGTCTGGGTTGGCGGCCCCCCTTGGGTTGTGCCATGGCAGAGATCTTTGTGGGCTATACTCTGCCTTGTCTCAGGATGGTAAGTTGGTGGTTGAAGATATCCCTCAAGTGGTGTGGGGGCTGTGCTTTGGCAAAGTGGGTGGGGTTATATCCTTCCTGTTTGGCCCTGTCCGGGGGTGTCCTCGGATGGGGCCACAGTGTCTCCTGACCCCTCCCGTCTCAGCCTCCAGTATTTATGCTGCAGTAGTTTGTGTCGGGGGGCTAGGGTCAGTTTGTTATATCTGGAGTACTTCTCCTGTCCTATTCGGTGTCCTGTGTGAATCTAAGTGTGCGTTCTCTAATTCTCTCCTTCTCTCTTTCTTTCTCTCTCTCGGAGGACCTGAGCCCTAGGACCATGCCCCAGGACTACCTGACATGATGACTCCTTGCTGTCCCCAGTCCACCTGACCGTGCTGCTGCTCCAGTTTCAACTGTTCTGCCTTATTATTATTCGACCATGCTGGTCATTTATGAACATTTGAACATCTTGGCCATGTTCTGTTATAATCTCCACCCGGCACAGCCAGAAGGGGACTGGCCACCCCACATAGCCTGGTTCCTCTCTAGGTTTCTTCCTAGGTTTTGGCCTTTCTATGGAGTTTTTCCTAGCCACCGTGCTTCTACACCTGCATTGCTTGCTGTTTGGGGTTTAGGCTGGGTTTCTGTACAGCTCTTTGAGATATCAGCTGATGTACGAAGGGCTATATAAATACATTTGATTTGATTTGATTTGATTTGATTAACTCAGACCCTACACCCATTCTTCCTTCCTCTTACTTTATGGGACCGGTACAGTGGGAGGTTCACTCTGCCATAGAAGAAGTCCTAACCTATGACCCGGCTTCTCCTGAGACACCAGCTGGGAGGAGTTACATACCAGCAGCTGTTATACCCCAGACTGATGCAATGATGTCACACGTCCTTGGGGTCAGGACATCCGGGCATTACACGAACCACCGAACTTCTAGCCTGTAAGTTCAGGTGGTCCTCACTGGCATCCAACGCAAGGGATTACGTACTCTCCTGTTCAGTCTGCGCCCGAACCAAAAGCCCTCGCAATCTCCCTTCCAGGAAAACTTCAACCTTTGCCAATTCCTCACAGACTGTGATCCCACATAGCTGTTGACTTCATCACAGACCATCCTGAAACCTCTGGTTTCGACCTTCCACCACCCTTGTCATAGTAGCCCATTTTTCAAAAATGTGTTGTCTGGTTCCTCTTCCTCATTTACGTAACGCCATGGAATTGGCAGAGTGTATGTTCCATCAGGTGTTCCGTCAGTAGGGCATTCTGGAAGACATCGTCTCTGACCACGGGCCCCAGTTTGTCTCCCGGATGTGGCAAGCCTTCTGTGACCGACTGGGGGTTGCCCTCAGCCTCTCCTCTGGGTACCATCCCCAGACCAACGGGCAAACGGAACACCTGAAATAGGGAAGTACCTCCTCCAACAATGTTCTGCCTCTCCACATGACTGGAGTCGGTATATGGCCTGGGCCGAATACTCTCAGAACTCACTCATGCATTCATCCCTCCGCCTTACTTGTTTCCCTGGAAGGCAGAGCCAGGTACTGTTCCAGCTGTCGATGACTGGGTTCAGCGTAGTGAGCGGGTATGGGAGAGACCTCTCACCGGCATCTGCAGGAAGCCTCTAATACCCAGAAACGCTTTGCCGACAGACAGCGCCGACCTACGCCACTGTTTCACCCCGGACAGCGTGTGGCTCTCTACCAGAGACATCCGCCTCCCCTGCAAAAAGCTCTGTCCTCGCTTCATTGGTCCCTTCAAGATAACCCATCGCATCAACCCTGTCACCTACCGCCTCCAGTTACCCCGTCGGTATAAAATCTCCTCGTCCTTCCATGCGTCTCTTTTAAAACCAGTCCTCTTCATCCTCCAGTCCTCTTCATCCTCCAGTCCTCTTCATCCTCCAGTCTCAACCCGCAGTGCGCCCCCACCATTGGAATTCGGAGGGGAACCTGCCTACGCCATTCAGGCCATCCTTGATTCTAAATGCCTGAGGTCGCATCCACTATCCAGTGGACTGGGAAGGTTATGGGCCTGAAGACCGGTCCTGGGTCCCCGACTAGGACATTCTCGATCCAGAGATGATTCAGGCATTCCACGGTAACTGTCCGGATCGTCCCGCTCCCAAGGTAGGAGGCAGCCTCTTGGGAGGGGTGTACTGTAAGGTTCTGTATTTAATTTCTTAGTCAACCTTGTGTTCTGTTTCTTTGTGTTCTTGAACGTAGCCCTGTCTTTCAAGGCAAAATTAACTCTGCGTGTGAATCTACATCTTTTTCTCCCAGAGTATACATTACAGTGCATCCAAACATTTGACTTATACTGTATATAAATAATTATACAGATGTTTTTATTACTACAGTATTTACCCTATAGTAAACTTTAATACTACAGTATACTACAGTCATGTCCGCAAAACTACAGTAAATATCACAGTATTCACTGTCGTGTTTTTGCTGACTTCAGTCCAGTGAATACTATAGTATTTAAACATAGTATACTATAGGATTTAACCATAGTATACTATAGTATTTAACCATAGTATACTATAGTATTTAACCATAGTATACTATAGTATTTAACCATAGTATACTATAGTATGTAACCATAGTATACTATAGTATTTAAACATAGTATACAATCGTATTTAATGATAGTATACTATAGTATGTAACCATAGTATACTATCGTATTAAGCCATAGTATACTATAGTATTTAAACGTAGTATACTATGCTATTTAACCATAGTATACTGTAGTATTTAACCATATTATACTATAGTATTTAAAAATAGTATACTATACTATTTAATCATAGTATACTGTAGTATTTAACCATAGTATACTATAGTATTTAACCATAGTATACTGTAGTATTTAACCATTGTATACTATAGTATTTAAACATAGTATACTATAGTATTTAATCATAGTATACTATAGTATTTAACCATAGTATACTATAGTATTTAACCATAGTATACTATAGTATTTAACCATAGTATACTATAGTATTTAGCCATAGTATACTATAGTATTTAAACATAGTATACAATCATATTTAATTATAGTATACTATAGTATGTAACCATAGTATACTATCGTATTTAGCCATAGTATACTATGGTATTTAACCATAGTATACTATAGTATTTAAACATAGTATACAATAGTATTTAACCATAGTACACTCTAGTATTTAATCATAGTATACTATAGTATTTAACCATAGTATACACTAGTATTTAACCATAGTATACTATAGTATTTAACCATAGTATACTATAGTATTTAACCATAGTATACTGTAGTATTTAACCATAGTATACTATAGTATTTAACCACAGTATACTATAGCATTTAAACATAGTATACTATAGTATTTAACCATAGTACACTATAGTATTTAACCATAGTATACTATAGTATTTAACCATAGTATACTATAGTATTTAACCATAGTATACAATAGCATTTAACCATAGTATACTATAGTAGTTAACCATTGTATACTATAGTATTTAATCATAGTATACTATAGTATTTAACCATAGTATACTATAGTATTTAACCATATTATACTATAGTATTTAGCCATAGTATACTATCGTATTTAAACATAGTATACAATAGTATTTAACCATATAATACTATAGTGTTTGACCATAGTATACTATAGTATTTAACCATAGTATACTATAGTATGTAACCATAGTATACTATAGTATTTAAACATAGTATACAATCGTATTTAATGATAGTATACTATAGTATGTAACCATAGTATACTATCGTATTTAGCCATAGTATACTATAGTATTTAAACGTAGTATACTATGCTATTTAACCATAGTATACTGTAGTATTTAACCATAGTATACTATAGTATTTAAACATAGTATACTACAGTATTTAACCATAGTATACTATAGTATTTAACCATAGTATACTATAGTATTTAACCATAGTATACTATAGTATTTTGCCATAGTATACTATAGTATTTAACCATAGTATACTATAGTATTTAGCCATAGTATACTATAGTATTTAAACATAGTATACAATCATATTTAATGATAGTATACTATAGTATGTAACCATAGTATACTATCGTATTTAGCCATAGTATACTATGGTATTTAACCATAGTATACTGTAGTATTTAAACATAGTATACAATAGTATTTAACCATAGTACACTCTAGTATTTAATCATAGTATACCATAGTATTTAACCATAGTATACAATAGTATTTAACCATAGTATACTATAGTATTTAACCATAGTATACTATAGTATTTAACCATAGTATACTGTAGTATTTAACCATAGTATACTATAGTATTTAACCACAGTATACTATAGCATTTAAACATAGTATACTATAGTATTTAACCATAGTACACTATAGTATTTAACCATAGTATACTATAGTATTTAACCATAGTATACTATAGTATTTAACCATAGTATACAATAGCATTTAACCATAGTATACTATAGTAGTTAACCATTGTATACTATAGTATTTAATCATAGTATACTATAGTATTTAACCATAGTATACTATAGTATTTAACCATAGTATACAATAGTATTTAACCATAGTATACCATAGTATTTATTTCATGTGGATACCTCCAAACAACATCTCTCCTAGCCAGCCTTATTAAAATACTGGAGAGAAAGTTTTGGGTTCTTGTTTTCCCTAGCATTTCCCCTGACGGTCACCGGGAGAGAGAGAGAGAGGAATGCTCGTTAATAGGAAGTGGAGTTATAAGGTTCAAATTGGTTCTTAACTTCTGGACAAGGCACTACTTTGGCTCTTTCCTCACCCATAACGTCTCAGGAAAAACATGTAATAATCGGACTACATATTCAGCAAGGGGCAAATAACAGCTTGGAAAAGAACTCTGTCCTTTACCAATAATTGTCCAACGGTGCCAGACAGAGAAATATTATCGAGAAATAGTATCTATTATCGAGAAATAAGACACTATTTAGATTCAACTAAAAATGGTACATTTAAACTATGTACCCCCTCCCCACCCCCACACCCCAACAACAACAAAAAAACGGTGTAACTTTAAGCTTTGTTGGTGCAACGTTACGTTACTCAGGAAGTGGTACAGCTGGACCCTAAATGATTTGACACCCTTGATAAACATTAGTAATAATGACTGTAGAAAATAAAACAGTTAAAATACTGTGCTATGGGGGAAATTATAACATTTTATACTGATACAATTGCTCAGAGAAAGTTAAAGTTGTCTGTGTCAAAACAGACAGACATGCTAAAGTTAAAGCAAATTTAATTTTTTTGGTGCTTATGTTCATCCGTACCTGTGTACATGAACGTACGTGTCTGTCTGCCTGTGTTTGTGTCTGTCATTGTGCGTGGTATCCTTTCAGTTGATCATTTCTCCCCAAGTCTGAACCTCTGCAGGCTCAACCCCCTAATATCACAGACAGTAGAAGCAGACAGACTAGTATATATGTAGAGGATGGGGGTAGGACCAGGATGTTCAATAGAGAGGATGTAGAGGATGAGGGTAGGACCAGGATGTTCAATAGAGAGGATGTAGAGGATGAGGGTAGGACCAGGATGTTCAATAGAGTATATATGTAGAGGATGGGGGTAGGACCAGGATGTTCAATAGAGAGGATGTAGAGGATGAGGGTAGGACCAGGATGTTCAATAGAGTATATATGTAGAGGATGAGGGTAGGACCAGGATGTTCAATAGAGTATATATGTAGAGGATGAGGGTAGGACCAGGATGCTCAATAGAGTCTAAATGTAGAGGATGAGGGTAGGACCAGGATGTTCAATAGAGTATATATGTAGAGGATGAGGGTAGGACCAGGATGCTCAATAGAGTCTAAATGTAGAGGATGAGGGTAGGACCAGGATGTTCAATAGAGTCTATATGTAGTGGATGAGGGTAGGACCAGGATATTCAATAGAGTATATATGTAGAGGATGAGGGTAGGACCAGGATGTTCAATACAGTCTATATGTAGAGGATGAGGGTAGGACCAGGATGTTCAATTCAGTCTATATGTAGAGGATGAGGGTAGGACCAGGATGTTCAATACAGTCTATATGTAGAGGATGAGGGTAGGACCAGGATGTTCAATAGAGTCTATATGTAGAGGATGAGGGTAGGACCAGGATGTTAAATAGAGTCTATATGTAGAGGATGAGGGTAGGACCAGGATGTTCAATACAGTCTATATGTAGAGAATGAGGGTAGGACCAGGATGTTCAATTCAGTCTATATGTAGAGGATGAGGGTAGGACCAGGATGTTCAATACAGTCTATATGTAGAGGATGAGGGTAGGACCAGGATGTTCAATAGAGTCTATATGTAGAGGATGAGGGTAGGACCAGGATGTTCAATAGAGTCTGTATGTAGAGGATGAGGGTAGGACCAGGATGTTCAATACAGTCTATATGTAGAGGATGAGGGTAGGACCAGGATGTTCAATAGAGTCTATATGTAGAGGATGAGGGTAGGACCAGGATGTTCAATGGAGTCTATATGTAGAGGATGAGGGTAGGACCAGGATGTTCAATAGAGTCTATATGTAGAGGATGAGGGTAGGACCAGGATGTTCAATAGAGTCTATATGTAGAGGATGAGGGTAGGACCAGGATGTTCAATAGAGTCTATGTGTAGAGGATGAGGGTAGGACCAGGATGTTCAATACAGTCTATATGTAGAGGATGAGGGTAGGACCAGGATGTTCAATAGAGTCTATATGTAGAGGATGAGGGTAGGACCAGGATGTTCAATAGAGTATATATGTAGAGGATGAGGGTAGGACCAGGATGTTCAATAGAGTCTATATGTAGAGGATGAGGGTAGGACCAGGATGTTCAATAGAGTCGTTGTGTAGAGGATGAGGGTAGGACCAGGATGTTCAATACAGTCTATATGTAGAGGATGAGGGTAGGACCAGGATGTTCAATACAGTCTATATGTAGAGGATGGGGGTAGGACCAGGATGTTCAATAGAGTCTATATGTAGAGGATGGGTGTAGGACCAGGATGTTCAATAATAAACAGCAGCGTTGCAGTTCTTGACACAAACCGGTGCGCCTGGCACCTACTACCACACCCAGTTCAAAGGGCGTTAAATATTTCGTTTTACCCAGTCATCCCTCTGAACGGCACACGTACACAATCCATGCCTCAATTATCTCAAAAAACCCTTCTTTAACCCAGTCTCCTCCCCTTCATCTACACTGATTTGAAGTGGATTTAACAGGTGACATCAATAAGGGATCATATCTTTCAACTGGATTCCCCTGGTCCGTGTCTATGTCGAAAGAGCAGGTGTTCCTAATGTTTTGTCCACTCAGTGTATGTGATATTATTTGATCCTGAAGTCAACCTGCTGTCAGCATCATACATTACATGACATTAACATTAAGAAGTCTTCTTCTCTCATTACCTATTGATGAGAGGGTAAGTGGTACACTTTAAAGACTCTCCTCTCCTTCCTCCATACCTCACTCTATCCCTTCCGCTCACTCCATCCCTTCATTCCATCATCCCTTCCTCCAACTAGTCCTCCTTCCAACCTACTTCTATACCGTCCTATCTTCTGTCCTCCCTCCATCCATCCATCCATTCCCTCCTTCCTACTCACCCTCCATTCCCTCCTTCCTACTCACCCTCCATTCCCTCCTTCCTACTCACCCTCCATTCCCTCCTTCCTATTCACCCTCCATTCCATCCTTCCTTCTCACCCTCCAATCCCTCCTTCCTACTCACCCTCCAATCCCTCCTTCCTACTCACCCTCCAATCCCTCCTTCCTACTCACCCTCCATTCCCTCCTTCCTTCTCACCCTCCGTCCATTCATCCATCCTTCCTTCCCACCCTCCATTCCATCCTTCCTTCCCTCCGTCCATCCATCCTTCCTTCCCACCCTCCATTCCATCCTTCCTTCCCTCCGTCCATCCATCCATCCTTCCTTCTCACCCTCCATTCCATCCTTCCTTCCCTCCGTCCATCCATCCATCCATCCTTCCTTCTCACCCTCCATTCCATCCTTCCTTCCCTCCGTCCATCCATCCATCCTTCCTTCTCACCCTCCATTCCATCCTTCCTTCCCTCCGTCCATCCATCCCTCCTTCCTTCTCACCCTCCGTCCATTCATCCCTCCTTCCTACTCACCCTCCATTCCATCCTTCCTTCCCTCCGTCCATCCATCCATCCTTCCTTCTCACCCTCCATTCCATCCTTCCTTCCCTCTGTCCATTCATCCCTCCTTCCTTCTCACCCTCCATCTCTTATCTCTTCTTCTTTACTTCCTGATTGACAGGCTGTTATTTCCCTGTCTTCATCCCTTTCTCCCTCCCTCCCTCCCTTCTCCCTTCCTTCCTCCATCCTTCCCTCCCTGCTCCCTTCCTTCCTCCATCCTTCCCCCTTGCTACCTTTCTCCCTCCATCCCTCCCTCCCTGCTCCCTTTCTCCCTCCATCCCTCCCTCCCTGCTCCCTTCCTTCCTCCATCCTTCCCCCCTTACTCCCTCCATCCCTCCCTCCCTGCTCCCTTTCTCCCTCCATCCTTCCCTCCCTGCTCCCTTCCTTCCTCCATCCTTCCCTCCCTGCTCCCTTCCTCCCTCCATCCTCCCCTCCCTGCTCCCTTTCTCCCTCCATCCTTCCCTCCCTGCTCCCTTCCTTCCTCCATCCTTCCCTCCCTGCTCCCTTTCTCCCTCCATCCTTCCCTTCCTGCTCCCTTCCTTCCTCCATCCTTCCCTCCCTGCTCCCTTCCTTCCTCCATCCTTCCCTCCCTGCTCCCTTCCTTCCTCCATCCTTCCCCCCGTGCTCCCTTTCTCCCTCCCTCCCTCCCTCCCTGCTCCCTTTCTTCCTCCATCCTTCCCTCCCTGCTCCCTTCCTCCCTCCATCCTCCCCTCCCTGCTCCCTTTCTCCCTCCATCCTTCCCTCCCTGCTCCCTTCCTTCCTCCATCCTTCCCTCCCTGCTCCCTTTCTCCCTCCATCCTTCCCTGCCTGCTCCCTTCCTTCCTCCATCCTTCCCTCCCTGCTCCCTTCCTTCCTCCATCCTTCCCTCCCTGCTCCCTTCCTTCCTCCATCCTTCCCCCCTTGCTCCCTTTCTCCCTCCATCCCTCCCTCCCTGCTCCCTTTCTTCCTCCATCCCTCCCTCCCTGCTCCCTTCCTTCCTCCATCCTTCCCCCCTTGCTCCCTCCATCCCTCCCTCCCTGCTCCCTTTCTACCTCCATCGTTCCCTCCCTGCTCCCTTCCTTCCTCCATCCTTCCCTCCCTGCTCAATTCCTCCCTCCATCCTTCCCTCCCTGCTTCCTTTCTCCCACCATCCTTCCCTCCCTGCTCCCTTTCTCCCTCCATCCCTCCCTGCTCCCTTTCTCCCTCCATCCCTCCTTGCTCCCTTTCTCCCTCCATCCCTCCCTCCCTGCTCCCTTTCTCCCTCCATCCTTCCCTTCCTGCTCCCTTCCTTCCTCCATCCTTCCCTCCCTGCTCCCTTCCTTCCTCCATCCTTCCCTCCCTGCTCCCTTCCTTCCTCCATCCTTCCCTCCCTGCTCCCTTTCTCCCTCCATCCCTCCCCCTTGCTCCCTTTCTCCCTCCATCCCTCCCTCCCTGCTCCCTTTCTCCCTCCATTCCTCCCTGCTCCCTTTCTCCCTCTATCGCCCTCGTGTCTTTTATTCCTGGTGGACACCATCAGAGTCTTCTCCTCTCCTCTCCTCTCCTCTCCTCTCCTCTCCTCTCCTCTCCTCTCCTCTCCTCTCCTCTCCTCTCCTTTCCCCTCTCCTCTCCTCTCCTCTCCTCTCCTCTCTCCTCTCCTCTCCTCTCCTGAGCCAATCTAGCTATATGTATTATTAAACAGTGTACGTGGTCTGCTCCAGGAACCACAGTGTTGAGTGGTTTGGGAGAGGAGGAGGAGGAGGAAGAGGAGGAGGAGGAGGAGGAGGAAAAGGAGGAGGAGAAGGGGGAGGAGGGGGAGGAGGAGGAGGAGGAGCAGGAAAAGGAGGAGGAGGAGGAGAAGGAGGAGGAGGAGGGGGAGGGGAGGAAAAGGAGGAGGAGGAGAAGGAAGAGGAGGAGGAGGAGGAAGAGGAAGAGGAGGAGGAGGAGGAGACTTACCCTGCATGGTTGTGCTGGTGGGCTCAGCGAAGAGGGGGATAAGGAGGAGGTAGATGAGGTAGACGAATGATAGCCCATTGTACCGGAACAAGCAAGCTGTAACCACGCACACACACACACACACACACAGAGAGAGAGAGAGAGAGATAGAGAGAGAGATTAGTGATTTAATCAATAGTGACGATGATAGTAAAGTAAAACAACATACTGTATTTAACTTCCTCTGGTTTAAGTTCCACACAGTATGGGAACAGAGACATGCTGATATGGATTAGATATCTCTACATGGCTGTGGTATTGATGTTTGGTCTGAACACACACACACACACACACACACACACACACACAGTATGGGATCAGAGACATAAAGAGACATGCTGATATGGATTAGATATCTCTACATGGCTGTGGTGTTTGGTCTGAACACACACACACACACACACACACACACACACACACACACACACACACACACACACACACACACACACACACACACACACACACACACACGTACCATACAGGTATGTGGACATGGCTATGATGCTATTGATGTTTGGCCTGTAAGATATCCGCCTCGCAATCCTCTTGTTGTAGTTAAAATCACGCTGACAATCTCTGGATGTCAATGTGAACTCAGCAGATGAATTAACTGGCTGAGGTCTACCATGTCAACAATGCCCAGCGTAGAGACGTGGCCATATCTGACCGTGTGCTGGGGAGTAGGATTCCAGCTCATAAAGGTTTCAAATTATAAAGTTGACAAGTGTGTTAGTGCTGGAATTGGCACATACTGTATATATGGACTGGACGAGGTCGGGAACACTGCACTAGCCTGATTAAATGTATTTTAAAGACCGGGTTGGGAACACTGCCATAACCCTCAAACCTCTTGGTCTTTGACCTGACCGTAACTCTATCTAGACAGAGCAAAGCAGAGGTCTGGACTATAATCCACTGGGCTATCATCAACCTTTACTATCATCAACTGAGCTATCATCCACTGAGCTATCATCCACTGAGCTATCATCAACTGGGCTATAATCAAGCCTTACTATAATCCACTGGGCTATCATCCAATGAGCTATCATCAACTGGGCTATAATCAATCCTTACTATAATCCACTGGGCTATCATCCAATGAGCTATCATCAACTGGGCTATAATCAACCCTGACTATAATCCACTGGCTATCATCAACCTGACTATAATCCACTGGGCTATCATCAACCTGACTATAATCCACTGGGCTATCATCAACCTGAATATAATCCACTGGGCTATAATCCACTGGGCTATAATCCACTGGGCTATCATCAACCTTTACTATAATCAACTGAGCTATAATCAACCTGACTATAATCCACTGGGCTATAATCAACCTTTGCCATAATCCACTGGGCAATAATCAACCTGACTATAATCAACCTGACTATAATCCACTGGGCAATAATCAACCTGACTATAATCAACCTGACTATAATCCACTGGGCTATCATCAACCTTTACTATAATCCACTGGGCTATAATCAGCCTGACTATAATCAACCTGACTATAATCCACTGGGCTATCATCAACTGGACTATAATCCACTGGGCTATAATCCACTGGGCTATCATCAACTGGACTATAATCCACTGGGCTATAATCTACTGGGCTATCATCAACCTGACTATAATCCACTGGGCTATAATCTACTGAGCTATCATCAACCTGACTATAATCCACTGGGCTATAATCCACTGAGCTATAATCCACTGGGCTATCATCAACTGAGCTACCATCAACCTGACTATAATCAACTGGGCTATCATCAACTGAGCTATCATCAACTGAGCTATCATCAACTGAGCTATCATCAATCTTTACTATAATCTACTGGGCTATAATCCACTGGGCTATAATCAACTGGGCTATCATCAACTGAGCTATCATCAACTGAGCTATCATCAACTGAGCTATCATCAACCTTTACTAAAATCCACTGGGCTATAATCCACTGGGCTATCATCAATCCTTACTATAATCCACTGGGCTATAATCCACTGGGCTATAATCAACCTGACTATAATCAACCTGACTATAATCCACTGGGCTATCATCAACTGGACTATAATTCACTGGGCTATAATCTACTGGGCTATCATCAACCTGACTATATTCCACTGGGCTATAATCCACTGAGCTATAATCCACTGGGCTATCATCAACTGAGCTACCATCAACCTGACTATAATCCACTGGGCTATAATCCACTGGGCTATCATCAACTGAGCTATCATCAACTGAGCTATCATCCACTGAGCTATCATCAACTGAGCTATCATCAACTGGGCTATCATCAACTGAGCTATCATCAACTGAGCTATCATCAACTGAGCTATCATCAATCTTTACTATAATCTACTGGGCTATAATCCACTGGGCTATAATCCACTGGGCTATCATCAACCTGACTATAATCCACTGGGCTATCATCAACCTGACTATAATCCACTGGGCTATAATCCACTGGGCTATAATCCACTGGGCTATAATCCACTGGGCTATAATCCACTGGGCTATCATCAACCTGACTATAATCCACTGGGCTATAATCCACTAGGCTATCATCAACCTGACTATAATCCACTGGGCTATAATCCATTGGGCTATAATCCACTGGGCTATTATCATCAACCTGACTATAATCTACTGGGCTATCATCAACCTGACTATAATCCACTGGGCTATAATCCACTGGGCTATCATCCACTGGGCTATAATCCACTGGGCTATCATCAACTGAGCTATCATCAACTGAGCTATCATCAACTGAGCTATCATCCACTGAGCTATCATCAACTGAGCTATCATCAATCTTTACTATAATCTACTGGGCTATAATCCACTGGGCTATCGTCAACTGGGCTATAATCCACTGGGCTATAATCCACTGGGCTATAATCCCATGTGTCTGTCTGCATGTTATCTAACAGCCAAAGAGATTCTCAAGACTTGAACTTTCATTCTACCTGTCTTTGACCTGTGTCCCAAATGGCACCCTATAGTCCATTACTTTGACCAGAGCCCAATGGACCCTAGTCAAAGGTAGTGCACTACATAGGGAATAGGGCACTTTAGCGTCCTCTATAGTCTTCCTGGGGTCTGTCACTAGCTACTGTAGGTCAAATCTGCTGCCACAACACCAGTAGAATAAACCTAAGCAGTACTTTATTCTATTCTATTCTGTTCTATCATTTTCTATAGTGTTATATTCTATCACATTCTATTCTATCATAATCTGTTCTATTCCATCATATTCTATAGTGTTATATTCTATCACATTCTATTCTATAGTGTTATATTCTATCACATTCTATTCTATCATAATCTGTTCTATTCTATCATATCACATTCTATTCTGTTCTATTCTATCATATCATATTCAAGTCTGTTCTACTTTATTTTGTTCTATTATATATAGTCTCCCTGGGGTCTGTCACTAGCTACGGTAGGTCAATCTGCTACCACAACACCAGTAGAATAACCCTAGGCAGTATTTTATTATATTATAATCTGTTCTATTCTATAAAATTTAATTATATTATCTTATTTTCTATCATATTCTATTCTGTTCTATTTTATCATATTCTATTCTATCATTTTATTCTATCATATTCTATTTTATTCCGTTCTATTCTATTGTACTCTGTTCTATTTTATTTTGTTCTATTCTATCATATTCTATTCTATCATATTCTATTCTAAAATGATGCGAAATAAATGCTATAACCACCAGCCACATCCACTGGTGCAAAAAGTCATAAATTGTCATACTTGATTAAAAGTATAAATAATTTCAAATTCCTTATATTAAACCAGACGGCACCATTTTCTTTTTTTTCCTTTTATTATTGACGGATCGCCAGGGACACATTCCTCCAGATCAGAGGCAGTAGGGATGTTCTCTGTTTAGTGAGTCCTCCAGATCAGAGGCAGTAGGGATGTTCTCTGTTTAGTGAGTCCTCCAGATCAGAGGCTAGTAGGGATGACCAGGGATGTTCTCTGTTTAGTGAGTCCTCCAGATCAGAGGCAGTAGGGATGACCAGGGATGTTCTCTGTTTAGTGAGTCCTCCAGATCAGAGGCAGTAGGGATGACCAGGGATGTTCTCTGTTTAGTGAGTCCTCCAGATCAGAGACAGTAGGGATGACCAGGGATGTTCTCTGTTTAGTGAGTCCTCCAGATCAGAGGCAGTAGGGATGACCAGGGATGTTCTCTGTTTAGTGAGTCCTCCAGATCAGAGGCTAGTAGGGATGACCAGGGATGTTCTCTGTTTAGTGAGTCCTCCAGATCAGAGGCTAGTAGGGATGACCAGGGATGTTCTCTGTTTAGTGAGTCCTCCAGATCAGAGGCAGTAGGGATGACCAGGGATGTTCTCTGTTTAGTGAGTCCTCCAGATCAGAGGCTAGTAGGGATGACCAGGGATGTTCTCTGTTTAGTGAGTCCTCCAGATCAGAGGCAGTAGGGATGACCAGGGATGTTCTCTGTTTAGTGAGTCCTCCAGATCAGAGGCTAGTAGGGATGACCAGGGATGTTCTCTGTTTAGTGAGTCCTCCAGATCAGAGGCAGTAGAGATGACCAGGGATGTTCTCTGTTTAGTGAGTCCTCCAGATCAGAGGCAGTAGGGATGACCAGGGATGTTCTCTGTTTAGTGAGTCCTCCAGATCAGAGGCAGTAGAGATGACCAGGGATGTTCTCTGTTTAGTGAGTCCTCCAGATCAGAGACAGTAGGGATGACCAGGGATGTTCTCTGTTTAGTGAGTCCTCCAGATCAGAGGCAGTAGAGATGACCAGGGATGTTCTCTGTTTAGTGAGTCCTCCAGATCAGAGGCAGTAGGGATGACCAGGGATGTTCTCTGTTTAGTGAGTCCTCCAGATCAGAGACAGTAGGGATGACCAGGGATGTTCTCTGTTTAGTGAGTCCTCCAGATCAGAGGCAGTAGAGATGACCAGGGATGTTCTCTGTTTAGTGAGTCCTCCAGATCAGAGGCAGTAGGGATGACCAGGGATGTTCTCTGTTTAGTGAGTCCTCCAGATCAGAGGCAGTAGAGATGACCAGGGATGTTCTCTGTTTAGTGAGTCCTCCAGATCAGAGGCAGTAGGGATGACCAGGGATGTTCTCTGTTTAGTGAGTCCTCCAGATCAGAGGCAGTAGGGATGACCAGGGATGTTCTCTGTTTAGTGAGTCCTCCAGATCAGAGGCTAGTAGGGATGACCAGGGATGTTCTCTGTTTAGTGAGTCCTCCAGATCAGAGGCAGTAGGGATGACCAGGGATGTTCTCTGTTTAGTGAGTCCTCCAGATCAGAGGCTAGTAGGGATGACCAGGGATGTTCTCTGTTTAGTGAGTCCTCCAGATCAGAGGCAGTAGGGATGACCAGGGATGTTCTCTGTTTAAAGTCCTCCAGATCAGAGGCAGTAGGGATGACCAGGGATGTTCTCTGTTTAGTGAGTCCTCCAGATCAGAGGCTAGTAGGGATGACCAGGGATGTTCTCTGTTTAGTGAGTCCTCCAGATCAGAGGCAGTAGGGATGACCAGGGATGTTCTCTGTTTAGTGAGTCCTCCAGATCAGAGGCAGTAGGGATGTTCTCTGTTTAGTGAGTCCTCCGGGTCAGAGGCTAGTAGGGATGACCAGGGATGTTCTCTGTTTAGTGAGTCCTCCAGATCAGAGGCTAGAAGGGATGACCAGGGATGTTCTCTGTTTAGTGAGTCCTCCAGATCAGAGGCAGTAGGGATGACCAGGGATGTTCTCTGTTTAGTGAGTCCTCCAGATCCGAGGCAGTAGGGATGACCAGGGATGTTCTCTGTTTAGTGAGTCCTCCAGATCAGAGGCAGTAGGGATGACCAGGGATGTTCTCTGTTTAGTGAGTCCTCCAGATCAGAGACAGTAGGGATGACCAGGGATGTTCTCTGTTTAGTGAGTCCTCCAGATCAGAGGCAGTAGGGATGACCAGGGATGTTCTCTGTTTAGTGAGTCCTCCAGATCAGAGGCAATAGAGATGACCAGGGATGTTCTCTGTTTAGTGAGTCCTCCAGATCAGAGGCAGTAGGGATGACCAGGGATGTTCTCTGTTTAGTGAGTCCTCCAGATCAGAGGCAGTAGGGATGACCAGGGATGTTCTCTGTTTAGTGAGTCCTCCAGATCAGAGGCAGTAGGGATGTTCTCTGTTTAGTGAGTCCTCCAGATCAGAGGCAGTAGAGATGACCAGGGATGTTCTCTGTTTAGTGAGTCCTCCAGATCAGAGGCAGTAGGGGTGACCAGGGATGTTCTCTGTTTAGTGAGTCCTCCAGATCAGAGGCTAGTAGGGATGCCCAGGGATGTTCTCTGCTTAGTGAGTCCTCCAGATCATAGGCTAGTAGGGATGACCAGGGATGTTCTCTGTTTAGTGAGTCCTCCAGATCAGAGGCAGTAGGGTTGACCAGGGATGTTCTCTGTTTAGTGAGTCCTCCAGATCAGAGGCTAGTAGGGATGACCAGGGATGTTCTCTGTTTAGTGAGTCCTCCAGATCAGAGGCTAGAAGGGATGACCAGGGATGTTCTCTGTTTAGTGAGTCCTCCAGATCAGAGGCAGTAGGGATGACCAGGGATGTTCTCTGTTTAGTGAGTCCTCCAGATGAGAGGCAGTAGGGATGACCATGGATGTTCTCTGTTTAGTGAGTCCTTCAGATCAGAGGCTAGTAGGGATGACCAGGGATGTTCTCTGTTTAGTGAGTCCTCCAGATCAGAGGCAGTAGGGATGACCAGGGATGTTCTCTGTTTAGTGAGTCCTCCAGATCAGAGGCAGTAGGGATGACCAGGGATGTTCTCTGTTTAGTGAGTCCTCCAGATCAGAGGCAGTAGGGATGACCAGGGATGTTCTCTGTTTAGTGAGTCCTCCAGATCAGAGACAGTAGGGATGACCAGGGATGTTCTCTGTTTAGTGAGTCCTCCAGATCAGAGGCAGTAGGGATGACCAGGGATGTTCTCTGTTTAGTGAGTCCTCCAGATCAGAGGCAGTAGGGATGACCAGGGATGTTCTCTGTTTAGTGAGTCCTCCAGATCAGAGCTAGTAGGGATTACCAGGGATGTTCTCTGTTTAGTGAGTCCTCCAGATCAGAGGCAGTAGGGATGACCAGGGATGTTCTCTGTTTAGTGAGTCCTCCAGATCAGAGGCAGTAGGGATGTTCTCTGTTTAGTGAGTCCTCCGGGTCAGAGGCTAGTAGGGATGACCAGGGATGTTCTCTGTTTAGTGAGTCCTCCAGATCAGAGGCTAGAAGGGATGACCAGGGATGTTCTCTGTTTAGTGAGTCCTCCAGATCAGAGGCAGTAGGGATGACCAGGGATGTTCTCTGTTTAGTGAGTCCTCCAGATCCGAGGCAGTAGGGATGACCAGGGATGTTCTCTGTTTAGTGAGTCCTCCAGATCAGAGGCAGTAGGGATGACCAGGGATGTTCTCTGTTTAGTGAGTCCTCCAGATCAGAGACAGTAGGGATGACCAGGGATGTTCTCTGTTTAGTGAGTCCTCCAGATCAGAGGCAGTAGGGATGACCAGGGATGTTCTCTGTTTAGTGAGTCCTCCAGATCAGAGGCAATAGAGATGACCAGGGATGTTCTCTGTTTAGTGAGTCCTCCAGATCAGAGGCAGTAGGGATGACCAGGGATGTTCTCTGTTTAGTGAGTCCTCCAGATCAGAGGCAGTAGGGATGACCAGGGATGTTCTCTGTTTAGTGAGTCCTCCAGATCAGAGGCAGTAGGGATGTTCTCTGTTTAGTGAGTCCTCCAGATCAGAGGCAGTAGAGATGACCAGGGATGTTCTCTGTTTAGTGAGTCCTCCAGATCAGAGGCAGTAGGGTTGACCAGGGATGTTCTCTGTTTAGTGAGTCCTCCAGATCAGAGGCAGTATGGATGACCAGGGATGTTCTCTGTTTAGTGAGTCCTCCAGATCAGAGGCAGTAGGGATGACCAGGGATGTTCTCTGTTTAGTGAGTCCTCCAGATCAGAGGCTAGTAGGGATGACCAGGGATGTTCTCTGTTTAGTGAGTCCTCCAGATCAGAGGCAGTAGGGATGACCAGGGATGTTCTCTGTTTAGTGAGTCCTCCAGGTCAGAGGCTAGTAGGGATGACCAGGGATGCTCTCTGTTTAGTGAGTCCTCCAGATCAGAGGCTAGAAGGGATGACCAGGGATGTTCTCTGTTTAGTGAGTCCTCCAGATCAGAGGCAGTAGGGATGACCAGGGATGTTCTCTGTTTAGTGAGTCCTCCAGATGAGAGGCAGTAGGGATGACCATGGATGTTCTCTGTTTAGTGAGTCCTTCAGATCAGAGGCTAGTAGGGATGACCAGGGATGTTCTCTGTTTAGTGAGTCCTCCAGATCAGAGGCAGTAGGGATGACCAGGGATGTTCTCTGTTTAGTGAGTCCTCCAGATCAGAGGCAGTAGGGATGACCAGGGATGTTCTCTGTTTAGTGAGTCCTCCAGATCAGAGGCAGTAGGGATGACCAGGGATGTTCTCTGTTTAGTGAGTCCTCCAGATCAGAGACAGTAGGGATGACCAGGGATGTTCTCTGTTTAGTGAGTCCTCCAGATCAGAGGCAGTAGGGATGACCAGGGATGTTCTCTGTTTAGTGAGTCCTCCAGATCAGAGGCAGTAGGGATGACCAGGGATGTTCTCTGTTTAGTGAGTCCTCCAGATCAGAGCTAGTAGGGATTACCAGGGATGTTCTCTGTTTAGTGAGTCCTCCAGATCAGAGGCAGTAGGGATGACCAGGGATGTTCTCTGTTTAGTGAGTCCTCCAGATCAGAGGCAGTAGGGATGACCAGGGATGTTCTCTGTTTAGTGAGTCCTCCAGATCAGAGGCAGTAGGGATGACCAGGGATGTTCTCTGTTTAGTGAGTCCTCCAGATCAGAGACAGTAGGACTGACCAGAGATGTTCTCTGTTTAGTACGTCCTCCAGATCAGAGGCAGTAGGGATGACCAGGGATGTTCTCTTGATAAATGTGTGAATTGAAAAATGTTCCTGTTAAAATGTAACTTTATTTTATTTCAGAATGTAGGTTTAGTAAAAGTAAAAGTTGACAAAAATATAAATAGTAATGTACAGATACAAAATAATTTATAAATAATATAAGATATTTTTACTAAAGTACTTCACACCAATACATTAGCATACTTTATATACTGTTATACACATACTTATCACATAGCATTCCATACATAAATTAAGGCCATGCAACCTGAGTTGAGGCCATGCAAACCCTACTTACAGTCATGCTTGTATACATTTTTACGTACCGGTGGTCCCGGGAATCAAACCCACTACCCTTGGCATTGCAAGCACCCTGCTATACAAACTGAGCTGTGATATAATAACTGTTGTGTTCCACATAATGGATTTCCACAAACAGCAAAGTAACCTTACAACCTTGAATCTAGTATGGAATAGAACTCAACCTGATTTAGATCGCCAGTCTAACTAACATAAAAGGTCCTAATAACAGATACAGAGATCCAAGCTCTGGTCTGGGCTGACGGGGACAGACAGAGATAACAGAGAGAATTGAAGACCCACTAACCTGTCGGCCTATAATAGAAACCCTTATTCCAGTACATCACTACAGAGAAGAGATTTACTAGTTGAATAAACCTTTTGTCTCCTCTACAGCAGATACAATGGTGTAAGAAAAAAGGAGAGGCAGTAGAGTAAGGGACTGGAAGCAAATGATAGGAAGATAGCCGCTCTCAGTGGTGCTGCTCTCAGTGGTGCTGCTCTCAGTGGGTTAAACCCTCATAGTGGTGCTGCTCTCGGTGGGTTAAACCCTCATAGTGGTGCTGCTCTCGGTGGGTTAAACCCTCATAGTGGTGCTGCTCTCAGTGGGTTAAACCCTCATAGTGGTGCTGCTCTCAGTGGGTTAAACCCTCATAGTGGTGCTGCTCTCAGTGGGTTAAACCCTCATAGTGGTGCTGCTCTCAGTGGGTTAAACCCTCATAGTGGTGCTGCTCTCAGTGGGTTAAACCCTCATAGTGGTGCTGCTCTCAGTGGGTTAAACCCTCATAGTGGTGCTGCTCTCAGTGGGTTAAACCCTCATAGTGGTGCTGCTCTCGGTGGGTTAAACCCTCATAGTGGTGCTGCTCTCAGTGGGTTAAACCCTCATAGTGGTGCTGCTCTTAGTGGGTTAAACCCTCATAGTGGTGCTGCTCTCAGTGGGTTAAACACTCATAGTGGTGCTGCTCTCAGTGGGTTAAACCCTCATAGTGGTGCTGCTCTCAGTGGGTTAAACCCTCATAGTGATGCTGCTCTCAGTGGGTTAAACCCTCATAGTGGTGGTCACACAGGCTGGACAGATGGATGAAGATATGGATAGCAAATAGTTTCTCTTGACAGTGAGTGAGAGAGAGAGAGAGAGAGAGAGAGAGAGAGAGAGAGAGAGAGAGAGAGAAAAGAGAGAGAGAGAGAGAGTGAGGGAGTGAGAGAGAGAGACAGAGAGAGAGAGAGACAGAGAGACAGAGACAGAGAGAGAGAGACAGAGAGAGACAGAGAGACAGAGAGGGACAGAGGGACAGAGAGTGACAGAGAGAGACAGAGAGAGACAAGTAGAGAGAGAGACAGAGAGACAGAGAGGGACAGAGAGAGACAGAGAGAGAGAGACAGAGAGGGACATGGGGACAGAGAGGGACAGAGAGGGGCAGAGAGAGAGAGAGAGAGAGAGAGAGAGACAGACAGAGACAGAGACAGACAGGCAGTGAGAGGGGTAGAGAATCCTGTGGTCTGACAGTGTGTGTGGTAATGGGGACTGTGTCACTGTGTACACACTACTCCATTCAGACCTCTGTTTGCTCTCCTACAGGTGCTGTCAGATGGGCAACAGGAAACAGTCGCCAAGTAACGTCACAGGGCCAGACACCTCTCTCTACCCCTTCACCTCTCTCTACCTCTTCTCCACCTCTCTCTACCTCTCTCTACCTCTTCTCTACCTCTTCACCTCTCTCTACCTCTTCTCCACCTCTCTGTACCTCTTCTACACCTCTCTCTACCTCTCTCTACCTCTTCTTCACCTCTCTCTACCTCTTCTCCACCTCTCTCTACCTCTTCTCCACCTCTCTATACCTCTCTCTACCTCTTCTCCGCCTCTCTCTACCTCTTCTTCACCTCTCTCTACCTCTTCTCCACCTCGCTCTACCTCTTCTCCACCTCTTCTCCACCTCTCTCTACCTCTTCTCCACCTCTTCTTCACCTCTCTCTACCTCGCTCTACCTCTTCTCCACCTCTTCTCTACCTCTCTCTACCTCTCTACCTCTTCTCTACCTCTCTCTACCTCTCTCTACCTCTCTCTACCTCTTCTCCACCTCTTCTCCACCTCTCTCTACCTCTTCTCCACCTCTCTCTACCTCTTCTCCACCTCTTCACCACCTCTTCACCACCTCTATCTACCTCTCTCTACCTCTCTCTACTTCTTCTCCACCTCTCTCCACCTCTTCTCCACCTCTCTCCACCTCTTCTCCACCTCTTCACCACCTCTCTCTAACTCTTCTCCACCTCTCTCTACCTCTTCTCCACCTCTCTCTACTTCTTCAGTACCTATCTACACCTCTTCTCCACCTCTCTCTACTTCTTCAGTACCTATCTCCACCTCTTCTCCACCTCTTCACCACCTCTTCACCACCTCTCTCTACCTCTCTCTACCTCTCTCTACTTCTTCTCCACCTCTCTCCACCTCTTCTCCACCTCTTCACCACCTCTCTCTAACTCTTCTCCACCTCTCTCTACCTCTTCTCCACCTCTCTCTACTTCTTCAGTACCTATCTCCACCTCTTCTCCACCTCTCTCTACCTCTTCACCACCTCTTCAAAACCTCTCTCTACCTCTCTCTACCTCTCTCTACCTCTTCTCCACCTCTCTCTACCTCTTCTCTACCTCTTCACCACCTCTCTCTACCTCTTCTCCACCTCTCTCTACCTCTCTCTACCTCTTCTCTAACTCTCTCCACCGCTCTCTACCTTTCTCTACCTCTCTCCACCTCTCTCCACCTCTCTCCACCTCTTCTCTATCTCTCTCTACCTCTCTCTACTTCTTCTCTACCTCAATCGCTCTCTACCTCTCTCTACCTCTCTACTTCTTCTCTATCTCTCTATACCTCTCTCTACCTCTTCTCTGCCTCTATCTGCCTCTCTCTAACTATCTCTACCTCTCTCCACCTCTCTCTGCCTTTCTCTGCATCTCTCTGCCTCTCTATTTCTCTCTCTGCCTCTCTTGCTGTCTCCCTCTACCTCTCTCTACCTCTCTCTGTCTCTCTTGTTGTCTTCCTCTGCCTCTAACCATCTTTACCTCTCTCTACTTGTCTCTGCCTCTCTACCTCACACACACTAACAAGCAGTAAAGGGAGACAGCGCGAAACACTTTACTGTTGTAACAGCAGATGACCACCCTTCCTGGAGTATCTCTATACTGTTGTAACACCAGGGAATATCTCTATACTGTTGTAACACCAGATGACCACCATTCCTGGAGTATCTCTATGCTGCTGTAACACCAGATGACCACCCTTCCTGGAGTATCTCTATACTGTTGTAACACCAGGGAATATCTCTATACTGTTGTAACACCAGATGACCACCATTCCTGGAGTATCTCTATGCTGCTGTAACACCAGATGACCACCCTTCCTGGAGTATCTCTATACTGTTGTAACACCAGGGAGTATCTCTATACTGTTGTAACACCAGATGACCACCATTCCTGGAGTATCTCTATACTGTTGTAACACCAGGGAGTATCTCTATACTGCTGTAACACCAGAAGAACACCAGGGAGTAACTCTATACTGCTGTAACACCAGAGGAACACCAGGGAGTATCTCTATACTGTTGTAACACCAGGGAGTACCTCTATACTGTTGTAACACCAGGGAGTACCTCTATACTGCTTTAACACCAGGGAGTATCTCTATACTGCTGTAACACCAGAGGAACACCAGGGGGTATCTCTATATGTTGTAACACCAGGGAGTATCTCTATACTGTTGTAACACCAGGGAGTAACTCTATACTGCTGTAACACCAGGGAGTACCTCTATACTGCTGTACCACCAGAGGGACACTAGGGAGTAACTCTATACTGTTGCAACACCAGGGAGTAACTATATACTGCTGTAACACCAGAGGAACACTAGGGAGTAACTCTATACTGTTGTAACACCAGGGAGTAACTCTATAATAATGTAACACCAGGGAGTATCTCTATACTGCTGTAACACCAGGGAGTAACTCTATACTGTTGTAACACCAGATGACCACCCTTCCTGGAGTATACCAGAGGAACACTAGGGAGTAACTGTAACACCAGGGAGTAACTCTATACTGTTGTAACACCAGGGAGAAACTCTATACTGCTGTAACACCAGAGGAACACTAGGGAGTAACTCTAAACAGTTGTAACACCAGGGAATATCACTATACTGCTGTAACACCAGGGAGTACCTCTATACTGCTGTAACACCAGGGAGTATCTCTAAACTGCTGTAACACCAGGGAGTAACTCTATACTGTTGTAACACCAGGGAGTAACTCTATACTGCTGTAACACCAGGGAGTACCTCTATACTGCTTTAACACCAGGGAGTATCTCTACAATGCTGTAACACCAGGGAGTATCTCTATACTGTTGTAACACCAGGGAGTAACTCTATACTGTTGTAACAACCGGGAGTAACTCTATACTGTTGTAACACCAGGGAGTACCTCTATACTGCTGTAACACCAGAGGAACACTAGGGAGTAACTCTATACTGTTGTAACACCAGGGAGTAACTCTATACTGTTGTAACACCCGGGAGTAACTCTATACTGTTGTAACACCAGAGGAACACTAGGGAGTAACTCAATACTGTTGTAACACCAGGTAGTATCTCTATACTGCTGTAACACCAGGGAGTATCTCTATACTGTTGTAACACCAGGGAGTATCTCTATACTGCTGTAACACCAGGGAGTATCTCTATACTGTTGTAACACCAGAGAGTATCTCTATACTGCTGTAACACCAGGGAGTATCTCTATACTGCTGTAACACCAGGGAGTAACTCTATACTGCTGTAACACCAGGGAGTAACTCTATACTGGTGTAACACCAGGGAGTACCTCTATACTGCTTTAACACCAGGGAGTATCTCTATACTGCTGTAACACCAGGGAGTATCTCCATACTGCTGTAACACCAGGGAGTAACTCTATACTGCTGTAACACCAGGGAGTAACTCTATACTGTTGTAACACCAGGGAGTAACTCTATACTGCTGTAACACCAGAGGAACACTAGGGAGTAACTCTATACAGTTGTAACACCAGGGAGTAACTCTATACTGTTGTAACACCAGGGAGTAACTCTATACTGTTGTAACACCGGGAGTATCTCTATACTGCTGTACCACCAGGGAGTAACACTAAGGAGTAACTCTATACTGTTGTAACACCAGGGAGTACCTCTATACTGCTTTAACACCAGGGAGTATCTCTATACTGTTGTAACACCAGAGGAACACCAGGGAGTAACTATATACTGTTGTAACACCAGGGAGTATCTCTATACTGTTGTAACACCAGAGGAACACCAGGGAGTATCTCTATACTGCTGTAACACCAGGGAATAACTCTATACTGTTGTAACACCAGGGAGTATCTCTATACTGCTGTAACACCAGAGGAACACTAGGGAGTAACTCTATACTGCTGTAACACCAGAGGAACACTAGGGAGTAACTCTATACTGTTGTAACACCAGGGAGTATCTCTATACCGTTTTAACACCAGGGAGTACCTCTATACTGCTTTAACACCAGGGAGTAACTCTATACTGCTGTAACACCAGGGAGTATCTCTATACTGCTGTAACACCAGGGAGTATCTCTATACTGCTGTACCACCAGGGAGTATCTCTATACTGTTGTAACACCAGAGAAACACCAGGGAGTACCTCTATACTGTTGTAACACCAGAGGAACATTAGGGAGTAACTCTATACTGCTGTAACACCAGAGCAACACTAGGGAGTAACTCTATACTGTTGTAACACCAGGGAGTATCTCTATACTGTTGTAACACCAGGGAGTATCTCTATACTGCTGTAACACCAGGGAGTATCACTATACTGCTTTAACACCAGAGAAACACCAGGGAGTACCTCTATACTGTTGTAACACCAGAGGAACACTAGGGAGTAACTCTATACTGCTGTAACACCAGAGGAACACTATGGAGTAACTCTATACTGTTGTAACACCAGGGAGTACCTCTATACTGCTTTAACACCAGGGAGTAACTCTATACTGCTGTAACACCAGGGAGCAACTCTAAACTGCTGTAACACCAGGGAGTATCTCTATACTGTTTTAACACCAGGGAGTACCTCTATACTGATGTACAACCTGGGAGTATCTCTATACTTTTGTAACACCAGGGAGTATCTCTATACTGCTGTACCACCAGGGAGTATCTCTATACTGTTGTAACACCAGAGAAACACAGGGGTGTACCTCTATACTGTTGTAACACCAGAGGAACACTAGGGAGTAACTCTATACAGTTGTAACACCAGCGAGTATCTCTATACTGCTGTAACACCCGGGAGTAACTCTATACTGTTGTAACACCAGGGAGTAACTCTATACTACTGTAACACCAGGGAGTAACTCTATACTGCTGTAACACCAGAGGAACACCAGGGAGTACCTCTATACTGTTGTAACACCAGGTAGTATCTCTATACTGTTGTAACACCAGGGAGTATCTCTATACTGCTTTAACACCAGGGAGTATCTCTATACTGCTTTAACACCAGGGAGTATCTCTATATTGTTGTAACACCAGGGAGTATCACTATACTGTTGTAACACCAGGGAGTATCTCTATACTGCTGTAACACCAGGGAGTAACTCCATACTGTTGTAACACCAGGGAGTAACTCTATACAGCTGTAACACCAGGGCGTAACTCTATACTGTTGTAACACCAGGGAGTATCTCTATACTGCTGTACCACCAGGGAGTATCTCTATACTGTTGTAACACCAGAGAAACACCAGGGAGTAACTCTATACTGTTGTAACACCAGAGGAACACTAGGGAGTAACTCTATACTGCTGTAACACCAGAGGAACACTAGGGAGTAACTCTATACTGTTGTAACACCAGGGAGTATCTCTATACTGTTGTAACACCAGGGAGTACCTCTATACTGTTGTAACACCAGGGAGTATCTCTATACTGCTGTAACACCAGGGAGTATCACTATACTGCTTTAACACCAGAGAAACACCAGGGAGTACCTCTATACTGTTGTAACACCAGAGGAACACTAGGGAGTAACTCTATACTGCTGTAACACCAGAGGAACACTAGGGAGTAACTCTATACTGTTGTAACACCAGGGAGTACCTCTATACTGCTTTAACACCAGGGAGTAACTCTATACTGCTGTAACACCAGGGAGCAACTCTATACTGCTGTAACACCAGGGAGTATCTCTAGACTGTTTTAACACCAGGGAGTACCTCTATACTGATGTACAACCTGGGAGTATCTCTATACTTTTGTAACACCAGGGAGTATCTCTATACTGCTGTACCACCAGGGAGTATCTCTATACTGTTGTAACACCAGAGAAACACCAGGGAGTACCTCTATACTGTTGTAACACCAGAGGAACACTAGGGAGTAACTCTATACTGCTGTAACACCAGAGGAACACCAGGGAGTAACTCTATACTGTTGTAACACCAGGGAGTATCTCTATACTGTTGTAACACCAGGGAGTACCTCTATACTGTTGTAACACCAGAGGAACACTAGGGAGCAACTCTATACTGCTGTAACACCAGAGGAACACTAGGGAGTAACTCTATACTGTTGTAACACCAGGGAGTATCTCTATACCGTTGTAACACCAGGGAGTACCTCTATACTGCTTTAACACCAGGGAGTAACTCTATACTGCTGTAACACAAGGGAGTAACTCTATACTGCTGTAACACCAGGGAGTATCTCTATACTGCTGTACCACCAGGGAGTATCTCTATACTGTTGTAACACCAGAGAAACACCAGGGAGTACCTCTATACTGTTGTAACACCAGAGGAACACTAGGGAGTAACTCTATACTGCTGTAACACCAGAGGAACACCAGGGAGTAACTCTATACTGTTGTAACACCAGGGAGTATCTCTATACTGTTGTAACACCAGGGAGTACCTCTATACTGTTGTAACACCAGGGAGTATCTCTATACTGCTGTAACACCAGGGAGTATCACTATACTGCTTTAACACCAGAGAAACACCAGGGAGTACCTCTATACTGTTTTAACACCAGAGGAACACTAGGGAGTAACTCTATACTGCTGTAACACCAGAGGAACACTAGGGAGTAACTCTATACTGTTGTAACACCAGGGAGTACCTCTATACTGCTTTAACACCAGGGAGTAACTCTATACTGCTGTAACACCAGGGAGCAACTCTATACTGCTGTAACACCAGGGAGTATCTCTATACTGTTTTAACACGAGGGAGTACCTCTATACTGCTGTACAACCTGGGAGTATCTCTATACTTTTGTAACACCAGGGAGTATCTCTATACTGCTGTACCACCAAGGAGTATCTCTATACTGTTGTAACACCAGAGAAACACCAGGGAGTACCTCTATACTGTTGTAACACCAGAGGAACACTAGGGAGTAACTCTATACTGCTGTAACACCAGAGGAACACTAGGGAGTAACTCTATACTGTTGTAACACCAGGGAGTATCTCTATACCGTTGTAACACCAGGGAGCAACTCTATACTGCTGTAACACCAGGGAGTATCTCTATACTGTTTTAACACCAGGGAGTACCTCTATACTGTTGTAACACCAGGGAGTATCTCTATACTGTTGTAACACCAGAGGAACACTAGGGAGTATCACTATACTGTTGGAACACCAGGGAGTATCTCTATAGTGCTGTAACACCAGGGAGTAACTCTATACTGCTGTAACACCAGGGAGTATCTCTATACTGTTGTAACACCAGAGGAACACCAGGGAGTACCTCTATACTGCTGTACCACCAGGGAGTAACTCTATACTGTTGTAACACCAGGGAGTATCTCTATACTGCTGTAACACCAGAGGAACACTAGGGAGTACTCCATACTGTTGTAACACCAGGGAGTATCACTATACTGCTGGAACACCAGGGAGTACCTCTAAACTGCTGTAACACCAGGGAGTAACACTAGGGAGTATCACTATACTGCTGGAACACCAGGGAGTAACACTAGGGAGTATCACTATACTCTTGTAACACCAGGGAGTATCTCTATACTGTTGTAACACCAGGGAGTATCTCTATACTGCTGTAACACCAGGGAGTATCTCTATACTGTTGTAACACCAGGGAGTACCTCTATACTGCTGTAACACCAGGGAGTAACACTAGGGAGTATCACTATACTGCTGGAACACCAGGGAGTAACACTAGGGAGTATCACTATACTCTTGTAACACCAGGGAGTATCTCTATACTGTTGTAACACCAGGGAGTATCTCTATACTGCTGTAACACCAGGGAGTATCTCTATACTGTTGTAACACCAGGGAGTATCTCTATACTGTTGTAACACCAGGGAGTATCTCTATACTGCTGTAACACCAGAGGAACACTAGGGAGTAACTCTATACTGTTGTAACACCAGGGAGTATCACAAATTGTTTGGGCAAAAAAAAAGTTGTATTGTGTTCAGCTTCATTGACATAAATCTCATCCTCGGGAAATCCCCTTTTTTACAGGCTAAAACATCTCTTCACATTACAACACACACCAACACCCCCCGTTTATGTTTCCATTAGCTACCCCCTTGTCTTTGCTTTGTCTCTTCTCTATCAGTTTTCCAGTTACTGTGAGTCGTCCCTGTTCCTGGGATTGACTCCTGATCATTGGCACTTTGTGAATAAACATCAAATATTAAAGGTACGTTTACGATAACAGGAAAGGCAGTTCTTCTCATCCCTCTACAACCGCATTATTAATTCATCCTGTTAAAACGACTTTCCACCAATTAACAGAGACGAGCCGTGGCCTCGCCGTGGCTTCTGGAAGAGACAGAAGGGGGGTTTCAACTTCAAGCCTGTCAAGAGGTGCATTATCGTCCTTAGGCTTGCATCCCAAAACTTGCATCCCAAAATGGTGCCCTATATCCACAGGGCTCTGGTCAAGAGAAGTGCACTTGCAGAGGGGATAGGGTGCAGTTTGGAACACTCTTCTCCATAGGGCTCTGGTCAAGAGTAGTGCACTTGCATAGGGGATAGGGTGCAGTTTGGAACACTCTTCTCCATAGGGCTCTGGTCAAGAGTAGTGCACTTGCATAGGGGATAGGGTGCAGTTTGGAACACTAATCTCCATAGGGTTCTGGTCAAGAGTAGTGCACTACATAGGGGATAGGGTGCCGTTTGGAACAGTCATCTCTACTGATGGAGCTGGTCTATAGAAAGCCCCTGGTCTGGTTGGCGTGTCAGTGCTGTTATAGCCAGAAGAGCGGTTGGTCGTGGTCCTATATGGACACAGACAGACATTGTACTAGTGGACAGTTGTTAGTGGTTATGTCTTAATCGTTTTCCATTGTGGCCTACCACAGAATATTGCTGTACAGTACAATACACACACACACACACACACACACACACACACAGCAGACTTGGCCTACCTACAATGCAACACACAAACAGCAAACCTGAGTCACTGGAAGCTGTATAAAAGGTGTGAATAGGACCAGCTCTGTTTTGACAATGCAATAATAAGTAGACAAAGCTGTTGTGTTAACATGAATGTGTACAGTACATTAACTGGTGCCAGTTAAACCTTCAGCTGCGGGCCAAATGTATTTACAGGAAATGGAATATAGAATAGGATAGATATGTTATTGTCCATTTGGTTGGAATGGAAAATCGTCTTTTGCCTCGGGGACTTGGACCAGACAACTTTCAGGTTACTGGTTCACCTGTGTACCCACATAGCACCCTAGGCAATGCTGAAGAATGACTTTGCATATCACTTGACATAAGTGTGAATACAATTTATACTTGTGATAAACTAATACAATAATCCATGTTCCCGCTTCAAGTGTTTGAAACTGAACGATGGCTGTGACTTCTAATCTGCATTTCTCTCACCATGAAGATGTTTTAAGCAAAAACATGGCAATAAATCGGCTATAACCCAATACCAAATGGGTAATAAATCGGCTATAACCCAATACCAAATGGGTAATAAATCGGCTATAACCTAATACCAAATGGGTAATAAATCGGCTATAACCCAATACCAAATGGGTAATAAATCGGCTATAACCTAATACCAAATGGGTAATAAATCGGCTATAACCCAATACCAAATGGGTAATAAATCGGCTATAACCCAATACCAAATGGGTAATAAATCGGCTATAACCCAATACCAAATGGGTAATAAATCGGCTATAACCCAATACCAAATAGGTAATAAATCGGCTATAACCCAATACCAAATGGGTAATAAATCGGCTATAACCCAATACCAAATGGGTAATAAATCGGCTATAACCCAATACCAAATGGGTAATAAATCGGCTATAACCCAATACCAAATGGGTAATAAATCGGCTATAACCCAATACCAAATGGGTAATAAATCGGCTATAACCCAATACCAAATGGGTAATAAATCGGCTATAACCCAATACCAAATGGGTAATAAATTGGCTATAACCCAATACCAAATAGGTAATAAATCGGCTATAACCCAATACCAAATGGGTAATAAATCGGCTATAACCCAATACCAAATGGGTAATAAATCGGCTATAACCCAATACCAAATGGGTAATAAATCGGCTATAACCCAATACCAAATGGGTAATAAATCGGCTATAACCCAATACCAAATAGGTAATAAATCGTCTATAACCCAATACCAAATGGGTAATAAATCGGCTATAACCCAATACCAAATAGGTAATAAATCGGCTATAACCCAATACCAAATAGGTAATAAATCGGCTATAACCCAATACCAAATGGGTTATAAATCGGCTATAACCCAATACCAAATAGGTAATAAATCGGCTATAACCCAATACCAAACGGGTAATAAATTGGCTATAACCCATTTTGGTTGCCTACTTTAAATACCACCTAAGAGAAAGGCATTACTTTTTTTTAGAAGCTAGACCAGCTACAAAAGGCAATGCGACTGTAACAAACAGGAAGTGAATGGGAAGTGAATGGGAAGAGAAGCGCTTTATTGAATAAGACACATGTTGTTGACCAGCTAATCAACAAACCAAGCTATTTCAGATATTAACTTGGAGCAGATAGGGTTTGGAATACGACTGAAAGGTGAAAGGTCATGAGAAGCGCAATCAACCAGTGTGAAATAATATGGGCACATCTTTTAGGCTTTTTCCATAAATAAATAGATTTCAGTAAAAGACATGGTTAGTACAAATCACAGAGAACTGTATACTAGTGGCAAAACAAGAATCCCAACACACTACTCAGGCGTTTGATCAGCCTTCTGTAAATGTTTAAGATATTTTAATTCCTTTATAAAAGTATAATAACTATTTTTATTAGGCTAATATACATTAGTATTGTATTATTGTAGTGTGTCATCTGCAATGGCTGTGAGGTTTTTTTTTCTCCCCCCGACTATTTTCATGTCTATTTGGATGGCACATTCAGTGCACAAGAGATGCGGTATATTTTTCATGCGCAAAGAGATGCGGTAGCTTTTCATGTGTAAAACATACCTGTTGCTAAACATATCGGAAGAAGCAATCTGAAGATCAGCCCGCAGACCACCTCGGACGCCATCGCTTTAGGGTAGCCAGTCTTACCACCAGGTAAACGGGGAGAGGATGGTCTCACGCACGGTGGGTGTCTGACATCCGTTCCGGTAAAGTAAAATCCTGCTCTCTTTCTAATCCCAGTAAAATCAGCATCAGTTTTCTTTTTGACAACCTGTCGAACTATAATTCCAAAATGAGAAATTGTACCTTGACCATCAGCAATTTCACTTGTTTTGTTTATAAAAACATGTATTTGAAATTGTTCAAGCTGTTGAAAAAGAACATTTTACATTTTCACGACATGTTGAGCTTGTAAAAATACTACATAACGGTCCTCAGACTCAGGTGCGTGCGAGAGACGGGTTCTGCGTGAGCTACAGATGAATAACGCCAAACCGCGGGCAAGTTATCCGGTCCTGTGAAGCCGACCTTTTACGGAAAAATGAATCATTTTTAAGGAGAGAATGAAGTACCATAGAAATCACAACCGTCGTGGAAAACGGTAACGTTATAACGTAACTCTAGTTGATGAAGTTATGACTATAGTTCACTCTTCAGTTGACCGGTCACAGATTTTGACGCATTGGTGAAATGTAACTTTCCGACTTCTGGGTTGACTCTGGTTCCTCAATGGAACTCCGCAGGACCACCATATGATTGATAGGGGTTTCAGCCACTCAGAAGGCTTCTCTGAGTAAGTGGTTTGTCCCTTGTTAATTAGGCAGAGGGATGGGACACTTCCCCTCGTAATGACTGTAAACAGCGCCAAGCCATGGTGGGCTACCCTTATCACAAAAAGAAACGGAGTACTTTCCACGAACCACCAGTTGAGTTGAAAATGCCATGGAAACCAATTTAACTTGTTATTTTTTTATTCCGTAGCGTACATGGGAATTTAACGGCAAAAGTTATATTATGAGCACTATGTCATCACGCACAGCCGTTTTATCTGCAACAAGTCAATTTTGATGGAAACACATTTCTTGTTTGGAAAAATGCGCGTATTGTTTTTATGCAGATGTTAGAATATTCGCGAGAGAATCTGTCGCTAATTTGATGGAAACCAAGCTTCTGTAGCCTAATAAACTGCATGGTTTCCCAAGTCATAACGGGAGGACCACACACCTTATCATCACTTCACAAGTTTACTTCAATATGACGGTTATTTATTTAAATATTTGCGCATAAATGCGTTTTCACCGCCAATTCCTCGCATGATACATTTTACTGACACACAAAAAAATCCCACCATGTCAAACAAACGAATTATCTGTTGGCATATATAAAATTGTACTGAAACTTCCTGTTTCCATCACAGCTGTCTTAGTTTATTTTTTATATTTTTTTTATATAGTGTGACTTTACTCACATAAAATTGTGGATAGAAACGTGGTTAGTGTTAAACTGTGTGTTGTGGCAAAAAAAAAAAAAACGTTTAAATCCCAGAGGATATTTAATAATCTCAACTACAGACCACCACTACATTTACTGTATATATTTTTTTGCCTTTATAAAAAAATTTTTTAAGTAATCCAACTGTTGGTACTTCAACCTGTGCATCCACATAATGGCCCCAAAGATGATAGATTATTCAAACATAAAAATTTGCTCCGTCTAGGTTTTTTTCCTTGAATCTATTAAAGGAAGGTCCTAGAAGGTCTCCATGGCGACATTGTATGCATCCTGACTTTGGTGAATATACTGCCTAAAGGACACACAGTGCCTTCAAAACTCTTAATTGATTCCTGGCTCAAAATAATATAGTGTAGAGAGAAACTGCATTAAATGGCTTTAAAGGTCAAGAGAATTTACGAGCGTAGAATTAATATGGAGTCCTGATCTTTTATTTACTCGTCTGCCGTTTTGGATCCATCCCACTGCCAAGGTATAACTCTAATGCAACATTAATGCAAACGTTGTTAAAAAAAATAATATATATATATATATATATACAAAAACAAACAAAAAACAGATCAATTATGAATTGGTTGCGTTCATCAATATGTATTAATAATCTTTATTGACCAGGAAATGATCCATGATGTTTCCTCCAAAGTATAGCTAGTGCATTAGGTCATCGCTAAGAGCAAACTAATCATCACCCTTGAAAGCCATTGAAATATAATCACTAGAATGGCCAACAAAAAAAAAAACATCAGAACAAGGGAATTTTCCCTGGAATACTCATGGGTGATGAAGCAACTAGGAATGATAGGAGGCCATCTGTGCTCTTTAAAAAGGTACCAAAAAAAGTATCAAAATGAGAACTAGACGATGCCGAAACTACGTATACGAAATAGAAAGCACTTACAGTGACTTCAAAAAGTATTCATACCCTTTTACATATTCTACGTGTTGTTGTGTTACAGTTCTGAATTTAAAATGGATTAAAACACTTTTTTCTCTCTCATCCATCTACAGACAATACCCCATCAAGACAATGTGCAAACGTGTTTTTAGAAATGTTTGCAAATGTATTGAAAATGTATTCACACACTTTTGCTGTGACATGCTCATATAAGGTCCCACAGCTGACAGTCCGTCTGGGCCGAAGCTACACTGTGTGTACAAAACATTTCTATGTTTCTATGACATAGACTGACCAGGTGAATCCAGGTAAAGCTATGATCCCTTATTGATGTCACTTGTTAAATCCACGCCAATGTGGATTGTGTATGTGGCCATTCGGAGGGTGAATGGACAAGACAATATTTAAGCGCCTTTAAACGGGGTATGGTAGTAGGTTATGGGCGCACTGGTTTGAGGAAATAACCTTTTTTTCACTCCCTTCACTCTCTTCACTCCCTTTACCCCCCTTCACTCCCTTTACCCCCCTTCACTCCCTTTACCCCCTTCACTCCCTTTACCCCCCTTCACTCCCTTTACCCCCTTCACTCCCTTTACCCCCCTTCACTCCCTTTACCCCCCTTCACCCCCTTCACTCTCTTTACCCCCTTCACCCCCTTCACTCCCTTTACCCCCTTTCACTCCCTTTACCCCCCTTCACTCCCTTTACCCCCCTTCACTCCCTTTACCCCCCTTTACCCCCTTCACTCCCTTTACCCCACTTTCACTCCCTTTACCCCCTTTCACTCCCTTTACCCCCTTTCACTCCCTTTACCCCCCTTCACTCCCTTTACCCCCCTTTCACTCCCTTTACCCCCTTTCACTCCCTTTACCCCCCTTCACTCCCCTTCACTCCCTTTACCCCCCTTCACTCCCTTTACCCCCTTCACTCCCTTTACCCCCTTTCACTCCCTTTACCCCCCTTTCACTCCCTTTACCCCCTTTCACTCCCTTTACCCCCCTTCACCCCCCTTCACTCCCTTTACCCCCTTCACTCCCTTTACCCCCTTTCACTCCCTTTACCCCCCTTTCACTCCCTTTACCCCCCTTTCACTCCCTTTACCCCCCTTCACTCCCTTTACCCCCCTTCACTCCCTTTACCCCCCTTTCACTCCCTTTACCCCCTTTCACTCCCTTTACCCCCTTTCACTCCCTTTACCCCCCTTCACCCCCCTTCACTCCCTTTACCCCCTTTCACTCCCTTTACCCCCTTTCACTCCCTTTACCCCCCTTCACCCCCTTTACCCCCTTTCACTCCCTTTACCCCCCTTCACTCCCTTTACCCCCCTTTCACTCCCTTTACCCCCTTTCACTCCCTTTACCCCCTTTCACTCCCTTTACCCCCCTTCACTCCCTTTACCCCCCTTTCACTCCCTTTACCCCCTTTCACTCCCTTCACTCCCTTTACCCCCCTTCACTCCCTTTACCCCCCTTCACTCCCTTTACCCCCTTTTACTCCCTTTACCCCCCTTCACTCCCCTTCACTCCCTTTACCCCCCTTCACTCCCTTTACCCCCTTCACTCCCTTTACCCCCCTTCACTCCCTTTACCCCCCTTCACTCCCTTTACCCCCCTTTCACTCCCTTTACCCTCTTTCACTCCCTTTACCCCCTTTCACTCCCTTTACCCCCTTTCACTCCCTTTACCCCCCTTCACTCCCTTTACCCCCTTTCACTCCCTTTACCCCCCTTCACTCCCTTTACCCCCCTTCACTCCCTTTACCCCCTTTCACTCCCTTTACCCCCTTTCACTCCCTTTACCCCCTTCACTCCCTTTACCCCCCTTCACCCCCTTCACTCCCTTTACCCCCCTTTCACTCCCTTTACCCCCCTTCACTCCCTTTACCCCCCTTCACTCCCTTTACCCCCCTTTCACTCCCTTTACCCCCTTTCACTCCCTTTACCCCTTTCACTCCCTTTACCCCCTTCACTCCCTTTACCCCCTTTCACTCCCTTTACCCCCTTTACCCCCTTTCACTCCCTTTACCCCCCTTTCACTCCCTTTACCCCCTTTCACTCCCTTTACCCCCTTCACTCCCTTTATCCCCCTTCACTCCCTTTACCCCCCTTTCACTCCCTTTACCCCCCTTTCACTCCCTTTACCCCCCTTCACTCCCTTTACCCCCTTTCACTCCCTTTACCCCCTTCACTCCCTTTACCCCCTTCACTCCCTTTACCCCCCTTCACTCCCTTTACCCCCCTTTCACTCCCTTTACCCCCCTTCACCCCCTTTAACCCCCTTCACTCCCTTTACCCCCTTTCACTCCCTTTACCCCCCTTCACTCCCTTTACCCCCCTTCACTCCCTTTACCCCCTTTCACTCCCTTTACCCCCTTTCACTCCCTTTACCCCCTTCACTCCCTTTACCCCCTTCACTCCCTTTACCCCCCTTTCACTCCCTTTACCCCCCTTTCACTCCCTTTACCCCCCTTCACTCCCTTTACCCCCTTTCACTCCCTTTACCCCCCTTTCACTCCCTTTACCCCCCTTCACTCCCTTTACCCCCTTTCACTCCCTTTACCCCCCTTTCACTCCCTTTACCCCCTTTCACTCCCTTTACCCCCTTTCACTCCCTTTACCCCCTTTCACTCCCTTTACCCCCTTCACTCCCTTTACCCCCTTCACTCCCTTTACCCCCTTCACTCCCTTTACCCCCCTTCACTCCCTTTACCCCCCTTTCACTCCCTTTACCCCCTTTCACTCCCTTTACCCCCTTTCACTCCCTTTACCCCCCTTCACTCCCTTTACCCCCTTTCACTCCCTTTACCCCCCTTCACTCCCTTTACCCCCCTTTCACTCCCTTTACCCCCTTTCACTCCCTTTACCCCCTTTCACTCCCTTTACCCCCCTTCACTCCCTTTACCCCCCTTTCACTCCCTTTACCCCCTTTCACTCCCTTCACTCCCTTTACCCCCCTTCACTCCCTTTACCCCCCTTCACTCCCTTTACCCCCCTTCACTCCCCTTCACTCCCTTTACCCCCCTTCACTCCCTTTAACCCCTTCACTCCCTTTACCCCCTTTCACTCCCTTTACCCCCTTTACCCCCTTTCACTCCCTTTACCCCCCTTCACTCCCTTTACCCCCCTTTCACTCCCTTTACCCCCTTTACCCCCTTTCACTCCCTTTACCCCCCTTCACTCCCTTTACCCCCTTTTACTCCCTTTACCCCCCTTCACTCCCCTTCACTCCCTTTACCCCCCTTCACTCCCTTTACCCCCTTTCACTCCCTTTACCCCCTTTACCCCCTTTCACTCCCTTTACCCCCCTTCACTCCCTTTACCCCCTTTTACTCCCTTTACCCCCCTTCACTCCCCTTCACTCCCTTTACCCCCCTTCACTCCCTTTACCCCCTTTCACTCCCTTTACCCCCTTTCACTCCCTTTACCCCCTTTACCCCCTTTCACTCCCTTTACCCCCCTTCACTCCCTTTACCCCCCTTTCACTCCCTTTACCCCCCTTTCACTCCCTTTACCCCCCTTCACTCCCTTTACCCCCTTTCACTCCCTTTACCCCCCTTTCACTCCCTTTACCCCCCTTCACTCCCTTTACCCCCTTTCACTCCCTTTACCCCCCTTTCACTCCCTTTACCCCCTTTCACTCCCTTTACCCCCTTTCACTCCCTTTACCCCCTTTCACTCCCTTTACCCCCTTTCACTCCCTTTACCCCCTTCACTCCCTTTACCCCCTTCACTCCCTTTACCCCCTTCACTCCCTTTACCCCCCTTCACTCCCTTTACCCCCCTTTCACTCCCTTTACCCCCCTTCACTCCCTTTACCCCCTTTCACTCCCTTTACCCCCTTTCACTCCCTTTACCCCCTTCACTCCCTTTACCCCCTTCACTCCCTTTACCCTCCTTCACTCCCTTTACCCCCCTTTCACTCCCTTTACCCCCCTTCACCCCCTTTAACCCCCTTCACTCCCTTTACCCCCTTTCACTCCCTTTACCCCCCTTCACTCCCTTTACCCCCTTTCACTCCCTTTACCGACTTTCACTCCCTTTACCCCCCTTTCACTCCCTTTACCCCCTTTCACTTCCTTTACCCCCCTTCACTCCCTTTACCCCCTTTCACTCCCTTTACCCCCCTTTCACTCCCTTTACCCCCCTTCACTCCCTTTACCCCCTTTCACTCCCTTTACCCCCCTTTCACTCCCTTTACCCCCTTTCACTCCCTTTACCCCCTTTCACTCCCTTTACCCCCTTTCACTCCCTTTACCCCCTTTCACTCCCTTTACCCCCTTTCACTCCCTTTACCCCCTTCACTCCCTTTACCCCCCTTCACTCCCTTTAACCCCCTTCACCCCCTTTCACTCCCTTTACCCCCTTTCATTACTAGGGGTTACCAGGTTTAGCCTGGTCATTACTAGGGGTTACCAGGTTTAGCCTGGTCATTACTAGGGGTTACCAGGTTTAGCCTGGACGTTACTAGGGGTTACCAAGTTTAGCCTGGACATTACTAGGGGTTACCAGGTTTAGCCTGGGCGTTACTAGGGGTTACCAGGTTTAGCCTGGACGTTACTAGGGGTTACCAGGTTTAGCCTGGACGTTACTAGGGGTTACCAGGTTTAGCCTGGGCTTTACTAGGGGTTACCAGGTTTAGCCTGGTCCTAGATCTGTTTGTGCTGTGTAAGGCCATTGGAGTTGGCAAGACAACATAAACTAGTCTGGGCACCAGGCTGAACATTTTTGGACAGGGCCCCAAAAGATGTTGTTCGGCAAAAAGAGTCAGCAAGCAACACGGTGCCTTAGGGCCTCTGTCCAACGAATCGATATATACTACACAGAAGTCATCCATCGATTTGTTCCCATACTAGTCTAAAGAGCAAACCTCAGAAACTTCAGTCCCTCACATAGATGGATAGATATCGTCCACTTGTCTTTGATACATTATTCATCCATTCCTTGAGAGGAAGGGAGGAGGGAGGGAGGGAAGGAGGGAGGGAGGGAGGGAAGGAGGGTATTGATAAGTTCATGAACCAAATGGACGGAGCAGTTTTAAGTAGCCTGTATAGGACGTTCTAGGAAGACGGTGGATATCTGGAACATTCTCTGGCCCTCCTGTACTACACATCACAGTAAGACATTATAGAGAAGTACTATTGAGACTTCATGTTAGAGTTGAAATGTAAACTGAAGTAGTCTACCTGTAGTCTACCTGTAGTCTACCTGTAGTCTACCTGTAGTCTACCTGTAAAACTGTACAGGATTTCTTGACCTGATTAGTCTTTTGCATGTGATGGCTGTAGGGCTATCTACATGGGTCACCGTGTTTTTATGGTCTCTCAAACTTTTAAACAACATAATATACAGAACTTTTGATTTGTTTAATAGTGAAGTGGAGAGAAATGTACAGTGTCTTTATGTCCTTACTGTAAAGAAAACTGAATTAGGATTGAGGTAATGCACCTAAAGAAAACCGAATTAGGATTGAGGTAATGCACCTAAAGAAAACCGAATTAGGATTGAGGTAATGCACCTAAAGAAAACTGAAATAGGAATGAGGTAATGCACCTAAAGAAAACTGAAATAGGATTGAGGTAATGCACCTAAAGAAAACTGAATTAGGATTGAGGTAATGCACCTAAAGAAAACTGAATTAGGATTGAGGTAATGCACCTAAAGAAAACTGAAATAGGATTGAGGTAATGCACCTAAAGAAAACTGAAATAGGGTTGAGGTAATGCACCTAAAGAAAACTGAAATAGGATTGAGGTAATGCACCTAAAGAAAACTGAAGTAGGATTGAGGTAATGCACCTAAAGAAAACTGAAGTAGGATTGAGGTAATGCACCTAAAGAAAACTGAAGTAGGATTGAGGTAATGCACCTAAAGAAAACTGAAGTAGGATTGAGGTAATGCACCTAAAGAAAACTGAAGTAGGATTGAGGTAATGCACCTAAAGAAAACTGAAGTAGGGTTGAGGTAATGCACCTAAAGAAAACTGAAATAGGAATGAGGTAATGCACCTAAAGAAAACTGAAATAGGATTGAGGTAATGCACCTAAAGAAAACCGAATTAGGATTGAGGTAATGCACCTAAAGAAAACTGAATTAGGAATGAGGTAATGCACCTAAAGAAAACTGAAATAGGATTGAGGTAATGCACCTAAAGAAAACTGAAATAGGATTGAGGTAATGCACCTAAAGAAAACTGAAATAGGAATGAGGTAATGCACCTAAAGAAAACTGAAATAGGATTGAGGTAATGCACCTAAAGAAAACTGAAGTAGGATTGAGGTAATGCACCTAAAGAAAACTGAAGTAGGATTGAGGTAATGCACCTAAAGAAAACTGAAATAGGATTGAGGTAATGCACCTAAAGAAAACTGAAATAGGATTGAGGTAATGCACCTAAAGAAAACTGAAATAGGATTGAGGTAATGCACCTAAAGAAAACTGAAGTAGGATTGAGGTAATGCACCTAAAGAAAACTGAAGTAGGATTGAGGTAATGCACCTAAAGAAAACCGAATTAGGATTGAGGTAATGCACCTAAAGAAAACTGAAGTAGGATTGAGGTAATGCACCTAAAGAAAACTGAAATAGGATTGAGGTAATGCACCTAAAGAAAACTGAAATAGGATTGAGGTAATGCACCTAAAGAAAACTGAAGTAGGATTGAGGTAATGCACCTAAAAAGCTTTTTTGTGCACCACAGGTAAATTCTATACATAGAACAGAGGGAATGGATTTGTAAAGACAGCAGGTGGATTCAGCTAGGATATCATATTCACAATTTACCACACGTTTGTTTTGTGTTTTTGTTGTTTTAAAGAAACCATGTATTTCATTTCAGAAACAGGTCCAAACAGAATCCTCACCACAACACATTCTTGCAGACCAATGACCAATGAAAACCACACCATGTTTTGTTGTTCAATATCCACAAGGATGTACTTTTTCATGCAACATCTATTTAAGTGGCTCTTGTATGCTACTCCTGTCCGTGTGTTTACATGTGTGTGTGTGTGTGTGTGTGTGTGTGTGTGTGTATCCTACTGCGGCCTGTTTAAGTGGTCTTTACAGTGTTTCTCTTCTGTGGCTGTAGGCTGAAAACATGTTTGGATCTCAGAACAGAACCCTCTTAGCGTCAGGTATATGTTCTGGAACATTGAAAACAGTGCTATGATCCATAAACTGTAAGGAGGCCCGACATCTGATTTGAGACAATATCACACAACACATTTTGTTTGTACAATCACTTTACGGGAGACCTACAGAACCAGTCAAATGTTTGGACACACCTCCCCATTCAAGGGTTTTCCTAAACAATTTTCTACGTTGTGGAATAATAGTGACGACATCAAAACTATGAAAAACACAATATGGAATCATGTCAGTAACCAAAAAAAGTGTTAAACAAATCAAAATATAATTTCGATTTGCCTTGATGACAGCTTTGAACACTCTTGGCATTCTCTCAACCAGCTTCACCTGGAATGCTTTCCCAACAGTTTTGAAGGAGTTCCGACATATTTGGCTGCTTTTCCTTCACTCTGCGGTTCAACTCCTCCCAAACAATCTCAATTGGGTTGAGGCCGGGTGATTGTGGAGGCCAGGTCATCTGAAACAGCACTCCATCACTCTCCTTCTTGGTCAAATAGCCCTTACACAGCCTGTAGGTGTGTTGGGTAATTGTCCCGTTGAAAAACAAATGATAGTCCCACTAAGCCCAAACCAGATGGGATGGCGTATCGCTGCAGAATGCTGTGGTAGCCATGCTGGTTAAGTGTGCCTTAAATTCTAAATAAATCACTGAGTGTCACCAGCAAAGCACCCCCACACCATCACACCTCCTCCACCATGCTTCACGAAGGGGACCACACATGCGAGATCATCCGTTCACCTACTCTGCATCTCACAAAGACACGGCGGTTGGAACCAAAACTCTCTAATTTTAGACTCATCAGACCAAAGGACAGATTTACACTGGTATAATGTCCATTGCTCGTGTTTCTTGGCCCAAGCATGTCTCTTCTTCTTATGGCTGTTTTGACCATGAAGGCCTGATTCACGTGGTCTCCTCTGAACAGTTGATGTTGAGATGTGTCTGTTACTTGAACTCTGTGAATATTTTATTTGGGCTGCAATTTCTGAGGCTGGTAACTCTAATGAACTTATCCTCTGCAGCAGAGGTAACTCTGGGTCTTCCTTTCCAGTGGCGGTCCTCATGAGAGCCAGTTTCACCATAGCTCTTGATGGTTTTTGCAACAGCACTTGAAGAAACGTTCAAAGTTCTTGAAATGTTTCAGATTGACTGACCTTCATGTCTTAAAGTAATGATGGAATGTTGTTTCTCTTTGCTTATTTGAGCTGTTCTTGCCATAATATGGACTTGGTCTTTTAACAAACAGGGCTATCTTCTGTATACCACCCCTACCTTCTCACAACACAACTGATTGGCTCAAACACATTAAGAAGGAAAGAAATTCCACAAATGAACGTTTAATAAGGCACACCTTATAATTAAAATGCATTCCAGGTGACTAGCTCATGAAGCTGGTTGAGAGAATGCCAAGAGTGTGCAAAACTGTCAAGGCAAATGGTGGCTACTTTGAAAAATCTCAAATATATATATTTTTATTTAACCAGGCAAGCCAGTTAAGAACAATTCTTATTTACAATGACGGCCTACTCAAATCCTGACGACGCTGGGGCCAATTGTGTGCCTCCCTACAGGACTTCCAATCACGGCCGGTTGTGATACAGCCTGGAATCAAACCAGGGTCTGTAGTGACGCGTCTAGCACTGACATGAAGTTCCTTAGACCGCTGCATTCACTTTGTTGGTTACTACATGATTCCATATGTGTTATTTCATAGTTTTGATGTCTTCACTATTATTCTACAATGTAGAAAATAGTTTTAAAAAATAAAGAAAAACCCTGGAAGGAGTAGGTGTGTCCAAACGTTTGACTGGTACTCTAGATTCCAGCTCAGTTTTAGATGGACTGCCCTTTCACCTTTGCTAAATTGTAAATTGAAGAAAATGATATGGATTGATGATGCACGGTTTTGTTTGTTATTAAGTAATGTCCTTCAGTATCATAGCATATTCAATTACCTATAAATCACCTTCCATATCCTTCATTATCACTCTGCCATCCAGGAGAATTGTTCATTTATTTGTTTACCTAATCTCAAAGTGTTTCAGGAAGCATCTCTCCTATTACCACCTGGATGATGAGTAACATAAACAACATCCTATTTCCCTAAAACATTATCCTTGTCTGTCCATCTTTAGTACCACGTTGAGGCTGGGCTTTGCCCATACAGACAGGCATTACCTTTACAGTGTCCAGCTGTGCCTACGGGACTTGGACTAATACACTGTGGAAGGGCTAATATATGAGAAAGCCCAGAAAGACATACATTATTGAAACCGTTTGCTCGTCGTAGGAAATTCTATTCTCACTGAGGTTTTAATGCACACGGTAATACAATTAAACCTTTTAAAACACACACTAATAATGATCTGAGATACCGTACCTGCGGCTAAGCGTACTTATAGAAACAAATACGCATGTCAGTCTCTCTCGGCTAACAGTTGAGGAGAGACCGACTGCATCACTTCTTGTTTTGATAAGAAAACATTAATGTGTTGGAAATTCCAAATGGTTTGCGTTGTGAACTTACACACAGCCCTGGCACACACACACACTTACCCTACCATGCGTGCCACCAGGGGTCTTTTCACAGTCCCCAAATCCAGAACAAATTCAAGAAAGTATTATATAGAGCCCTTCTTGCTTTGAACTCCCTTCCATGTCATATTGCTCAAATAAACAGCAAACAGATATAGCAACACCTCAGGACACAACGCATCTCCCCTATTTGACCTAGATAGTTTGTGTGTATACATTGATATGTAGGCTGTGTGTGCCATTTTTGTATTGATGTAGTTCTGTCCTTGAGTTGTTCTTGTCTATTAATGCTATTTGAAATGCCAATGACAGTTGATTTAGTAGTCTATGTTCTCATGACAGTTGATTTAGTAGTCTATGTTCTCATGACAGTTGATTTAGTAGTCTATGTTCTCATGACAGTTGATTTAGTAGTCTATATTCTCATGACAGTTGATTTAGTAGTCTATGTTCTCATGACAGTTGATTTAGTAGTCTATATTCTCATGACAGTTGATTTAGTAGTCTATATTCTCATGACAGTTGATTTAGTAGTCTATATTCTCATGACAGTTGATTTAGTAGTCTATGTTCTCATGACAGTTGATTTAGTAGTCTATATTCTCATGACAGTTGATTTAGTAGTCTATATTCTCATGACAGTTGATTTAGTAGTCTATATTCTCATGACAGTTGATTTAGTAGTCTATATTCTCATGACAGTTGATTTAGTCAAAATGATTCTCATGACAGTTGATTTAGTAGCCTATATTCTCATGACAGTTGATTTAGTCAAAATTATTCTCATGACAGTTGATTTAGTAGCCTATATTCTCATGACAGTTGATTTAGTCAAAATTATTCTCATGACAGTTGATTTAGTAGTCTATATTCTCATGACAGTTGATTTAGTAGTCTATATTCTCATGACAGTTGATTTAGTAGCCTATATTCTCATGACAGTTGATTTAGTAGTCTATATTCTCATGACAGTTGATTTAGTAGTCTATATTCTCATGACAGTTGATTTAGTCAAAATGATTCTCATGACAGTTGATTTAGTAGCCTATATTCTCATGACAGTTGATTTAGTCAAAATTATTTTCATGACAGTTGATTTAGTAGCCTATATTCTCATGACAGTTGATTTAGTCAAAATTATTCTCATGACAGTTGATTTAGTAGCCTATATTCTCATGACAGTTGATTTAGTCAAAATTATTCTCATGACAGTTGATTTAGTAGTCTATATTCTCATGACAGTTGATTTAGTAGTCTATGTTCTCATGACAGTTGATTTAGTAGTCTATATTCTCATGACAGTTGATTTAGTAGTCTATATTCTCATGACAGTTGATTTAGTAGTCTATATTCTCATGACAGTTGATTTAGTAGTCTATGTTCTCATGACAGTTGATTTAGTAGTCTATATTCTCATGACAGTTGATTTAGTAGTCTATATTCTCATGACAGTTGATTTAGTAGTCTATATTCTCATGACAGTTGATTTAGTAGTCTATATTCTCATGACAGTTGATTTAGTAGTCTATATTCTCATGACAGTTGATTTTGTAAGGGTTTTCCTGGGGTGAAGTAGAGGCGGACCAAAATGCAGCGTGGTTGTTACTCATTGTACTTTAATAAAGAAACTGTACACAAATAAACTAACAAAACCACAAACGTGCAAAAACCTAAAACAGTCCTATCTGGTGCAAAACACAGAGACAGGAACAATCACCCACAAACACACAGTGAAACCCAGGCTACCTAAATATGATTCCCAATCAGAGACAATGACTAACACCTGCCTCTGATTGAGAACCATATCAGGCCAAACATAGAACTAGACAAACTAGACATGTAACATAGAATGCCCACTCAGATCACACCCTGACCAACCAAAACATAGAAACATACAAAGCAAACTATGGTCAGGGTGTGACAGATTTAGTCAAAATTATTCTCATGACAGTTGATTTAGTAGTCTATATTCTCATGACAGTTGATTTAGTAGTCTATGTTCTCATGACATTTGAATTAGTAGTCTATATTCTCATGACAGTTGATTTAGTAGTCTACATTATCATGACAGTTGATTTAGTCAAAATTATTCTCATGACAGTTGATTTAGTCAAAATTATTCTCATGACAGTTGATTTAGTCAAAATTATTATCATGACAGTTGATTTAGTAGTCTACATTTTCATGACAGTTGATTTAGTAGACCACATTCATGTGTATTCTAGAAAATACCTGAGAACGTTCAATAAATATGTTTTGAATACATACAGTACCCTTCCAGAATGAATGTAAACGTCTTTACATTGTAGACGTTTAGCAGACGCTCTTACCCAGAGCGCCTTGCAGCTCATCTTAAGGTAGCTCAGAATGACAACCACCTCTTACAGTCAGTGTAAAAATAACAAAAAGAGTTATACTTTCCTCAAGCTGAACATAGTCCATCTGTAAACAGCCCACCCAATCTACAGTACCTACCTCATCCCCATACTGTTTATATTTATTTACTTTTCTGCTCTTTTGCACACCAATATCTCTACCTGTACATGTTCATCTGCTCATTTATCACTCCAGTGTTAATCTGCTAAATTGTTTATTATTCACTCCTATGGTCTATTGCCTTACCACCTCATGCCTTTTGCACACACTGTATATAGACTTTCTTTTCTCTACTGTGTCATTGATTTGTTCATTGTGTTATTGGCTTGTTTATTGTTTACTCCATGTGTAACTCTGTTGTTGTTGTTTGTGTCACACTGCTTTGCTTTATCTTGGCCAGGTCGCAGTTGCAAATGAGAACTTGTTCTCAACTGGCCTACCTGGTTAAATAAAGGTGTTCTCAACTGGCCTACCTGGTGAAATAAAGGTGAAATAAATTAAATTAAATAAAGCAGCTATCGGCAAAGTTATTGGGGAAAAGAGCCCCGTGTTCATCTTTACATGGCTTTTCCTATACATCAGGAGATGGACCAACATTAGAAGATGGATGATAGTACAGCCCACAGTAATAACACTATTGACCACTGAGTGAACCGTGCCCTATAATGTTCCTGTAGTGCTTGTTAGCGACCTGATGCAAATGTACCTAATGCATGTTTTTTTTTAAAATGTCATTAACAGAGACAGCCAATGTGCTTCCAAGACTCAGCAACAAAAACAAGCATACATCCCAAATTGCACACTATTCCCTATATAGTGAACTACTTTGGACCAGAACCCAATAGAAACCCTAGTCAAAAGTAGTGCACTATATAGGGAATAGGGTGCCATAGGGCTCTGGTCTAAAGTAGTGCACTATCTAGGGACTAGGGTGCCATAGGGCTCCTGTCTAAAGTAGTGCACTATATAGGGAATAGGGTCCCATAGGGCTCTGGTCTAAAGTATTGCACTATATAGGGAATAGGGTCCCATAGGGCTCTGGTCTAAAGTAGTGCACTATATAGGGAATAGGGTTCCATAGGACTTTGGTCTAAAGTAGTGCACTATCTAGGGACTAGGGTGCCATGGGGCTCTGGTCTAAAGTAGTGCACTATGTAGGGAATAGGGTTCCATAGGGCTCTGGTCTAAAGTAGTGCACTATATAGGGAATAGGGTCCCATAGGGCTCTGGTCTAAAGTAGTGCACTATATAGGGAATAGGGTTCCATAGGGCTCTGGTCTAAAGTAGTGCACTATATAGGGAATAGGGTTCCATAGGGCTCTGGTCTAAAGTATTGCACTATATAGGGAATAGGGTCCCATAGGGCTCTGGTCTAAAGTAGTGCACTACATAGGGAATAGGGCCCCATAGGGCTCTGGTCTAAAGTAGTGCACTATATAGGGAATAGGGTTCCATAGGGCTCCTATCTAAAGTAGTGCACTATATAGGGAATAGGGTTCCATAGGGCTCCTATCTAAAGTAGTGCACTATATAGGGAATAGGGTTCCATAGGACTCTGGTCTAAAGTAGTGCACTATGTAGGGAATAGGGTTCCATAGGGCTCTGGTCTAAAGTAGTGCACTATATAGAGAATAGGGGTGCGATTCGGGACGCAAATCCCAAAGCCTTAATGGGAGTAGATGAGTTGAGGCTCCCATTTACCTACAGCCATAAGAGCTTTGTAATAGCCATATTAGCTGTGTATTATCCATGCAAACCTCACACTGATAACTTCTATTGGATTAACTGGTACCTTGATCATCCAGGCAATGGAACAGAATATGTTTAATGGTGTATTACATTCTCAACATCAAGCTTGATGGAAATCATTAAAAAAAACTTTTCTGCTGAGTTATGAAGAATCTGTGTGATTATAAGCGATCACACAAGTTTTGTTTGGAGAAGGAGTGTGTGTTTAACTGGACTGCTGGATCGTTGTACTGCTGGTGAAAAGGGGGATATTGCAAATGTAATGATTGTTTCCGAGTCATCCTTATCAATGTCAGCTAAACAGTGCCCCCTAATGGTGCAGTAATAAATTACAGTTAGAAGGCCTAGTACCGTCAATGTTTTCCTCTTCAGGCCTCTGAGAAAGACTGTAGGTGTTCTGACCTTATCTCAATGAAACTACACTGTAGTCTATAATGTTATGATGATGATGATGATTACAGAAACAGGGGCTAGGCAGGTGCTTAACGCGTTGGGCCAGTAACCAGAAGGTTTCTAGATCGAATCCCCGACCTGACAATGTAAAAAAAAAGCTTTAATTCTGCCCCTGAGCAAGGCAGTTGACCCACTCTGGCAGGCCGTCATTGTAAATAAGAATTTGTTCTTAACTAGTTTTTTTTTTAAGTACAAAGAAAAAAAGAGAAGCAGGTTTAGAAAAAGAACCCAGTTGTCATACTTGAGTAAATGATAAGATACCTTCATACAAAAGGGCATACTTGAGTAAATGATAAGATACCTTCATACAAAATGGCATACTTGAGTAAATGATAAGATACCTTCATACAAAAGGGCATACTTGAGTAAATGATAAGATACCTTCATACAAAAGGGCATACTTGAATAAATGATAAGATTCCTTCATACAAAATGGCATACTTGAGTAAATTATAAGATACCTTCATACAAAATGGCATACTTGAGTAAATGATAAGATACCTTCATACAAAAGGGCATACTTGAGTAAATGATAAGATACCTTCATACAAAATGGCATACTTGAGTAAATGATAAGATACCTTCATACAAAAGGGCATACTTGAGTAAATGATAAGATACCTTCCATACAAAAGGGCATACTTGAGTAAATGATAAGATACCTTCATACAAAAGGGCATACTTGAGTAAATGGTAAGATACCTTCATACAAAATGGCATACTTGAGTAAATGATAAGATACCTTCATACAAAAGGGCATACTTGAGTAAATGATAAGATACCTCCATAGAAAATGGCATACTTGAGTAAATGATAAGATACCTTCATAGAAAATGGCATACTTGAGTAAATGATAAGATACCTTCATAGAAAAGAGGCTAGTAGGGATGACCAGGGACGTTCTCTGTTTAGTGAGTCCTCCAGATCAGAGGCTAGTAGGGATGACCAGGGACGTTCTCTGTTTAGTGAGTCCTCCAGATCAGAGGCTAGTAGGGATGACCAGGGATGTTCTCTGTTTAGTGAGTCCTCCAGATCAGAGGCTAGTAGGGATGACCAGGGATGTTCTCTGTTTAGTGAGTCCTACAGATCAGAGGCAGTAGGGATGACCAGGGATGTTCTCTGTTTAGTGAGTCCTCCAGATCAGAGGCAGTAGGGATGACCAGTGATGTTCTCTGTTTAGTGAGTCCTCCAGATCAGAGGCAGTAGGGATGACCAGGGATGTTCTCTGTTTAGTGAGTCCTCCAAATCAGAGGCAGTAGGGATGACCAGGGATGTTCTCTGTTTAGTGAGTCCTCCAAATCAGAGGCAGTAGGGATGACCAGGGATGTTCTCTGTTTAGTGAGTCCTCCAGATCAGAGGCAGTAGGGATGACCAGTGATGTTCTCTTCATAAGTGTGTGAATTGGACCATTTTCCTGTCCTGCTAAGCATTCAAAACGTAACGAGTACTTTTGGGTGTCAGGGAAAATGTATTAAGTAAAAAGTACATAATTTTAATTAGGAAAGTAGTGAAGTAAAAAGTAAAAGCAGTCAATAAATATAAATAGTAATATAAAGTGCATATACCCCAAAAAACGATTTAAGTAGTACGTTAAATTATCTTTACTTAAGTCCTTTACACCACTGTGCACAATGAACAGTGTAAAAGTCTACTGAACGGTAATAGCACAGAAATAACACCGGAATAAGATTATTTACAAGCCGTGACGCTAGGTGGCACCCGTTCGCCTTTACAGCATAGACGCGCATTAAACATATCAACGAAGAAGAAGTACAGCAACATGGCGTCAGCTGTCACAGTGTTTTTGTTGTCATTTTTGTCCAACGAATTGTTTATTTTGGAAGCAGCGGACAGCGATTTCCTGAGTACGTTAGGCGCATGCTACAAACCTATCCGGGACGGTAGACCTACATCTGTCAAGTAAGTGGTCGTTGATCAGAGATATTTTTAGCAGAAAATCACCGCAAAGATTTTCCCAGTCGACTACTGTGAAGTTACACAAGGGAGTGAATGTTATTTATAGTAAGAGTTACATTGAGAAAGTCGGACCCATTCAATTAAAATGAATGGCCATCCCTTTAGCAAAATATACACTGAACAAAAATATAACTGCAAAATGTAAGGTGTTGGTCCCATGTTTCATGAGCTGAAGTTATAGATCACATAAATTATCAATGTGCACACATTTGTTTTTACATCCCAGTTAGTGAGCATTTCTCCTTTGCCAAGATAATTTATCCACTTCACAGATGTGGCATATCAAGAAGCTGATTAAACAGCATGAGCATTACACAGGTGCACCTTGTGCTGGGGGCAATAAAAGGCCACTCTAAAAATCTGCAGTTTTGTCACACAACACAATGCCACAGATGTCAAAATGTTTGAGGGAGATAGCAATTGGCATGTTGACTTCAGGAATGTCCACCAGAGCTGTTGCCAGATAATTTTATGTTCATTACTCTGCCATATGCCGCCTCCAACCGCCCTCCCAACCGCAGACCACGTGTATCCACGCCAACCAAGGGCCCATCATTTACCAACGTTGTGTAAAAAAGCTTCTAAATTAACTTGTACAAAGAAAATGTAGAACTGCCTTGATAAATCAGACGCGTTCTAAAACACCGTGCTAGTACAAGTGACGTCTCATTTACATAAAGAACTGCCCTACATGACCATTTATGGTCACAAACTTTCCCTTTAAATCTGCAAGAAATGTCACTAGTTTCTGTCCTCCAACCAATACGAAATCAAAGAAGACAAAGAAAAACAACTTTTTGGACGCGGAAATAGAACCTTTGATCACCAAAGTGGAAGCAAAACAAGCCGTACTTTTTGGAGCCCTCAGCAATAGCTTGTCAAATAAGAGAAAAAATATTACTTGAGAGCAGGTTAAGAGCTGTGGGAAATTCTGCCTCATCTGAGTGCAGAACAGTTAATGAAATGAAAAAGAAATGGTTTGATTTGAAAACGTAAAACAAAATGATGATATAAGTACAACAGAAGAAGGGCAGAGAGACTCTTCACGGTCTGCTATGGACCAGCACACTGTCTCATGATGCAGCTTGTGCCAGATCCTCCACCAAGTCACAATGCCTCATGATGCAGCTTGTGCCAGATCCTCCACCAAGTCACAATGCCTCATGATGCAGCTTGTGCCAGATCCTCCACCAAGTCACAATGCCTCATGATGCAGCTTGTGCCAGATCCTCCACCAAGTCACAATGCCTCATGATGCAGCTTGTGCCAGATCCTCCACCAAGTCACAATGCCTCAGTGTTGCCTTTTTATATCATTGAACAGGTTTAACTCAATTTCCTCCAACCTTACCCACCACTCTCTTTCTAATTCACTTTTATTATTCAATTAGGCTTAAATGGTTTCATGTTTATAGAATTCGATAGAAAACTATTAGTAGTTTTAAAATAAATAAAATATATCAAATAAATATATGAATAAACTATTCATGTATTATATTTTTTCTTCATAGTTTTATGATTATTTGGTCCAGTATGTCAATCCTTTCTCTATTTTGGTGGATGGTATTTCACTATGCAGTTTGGCTTCTCACCCACAAGGTGGTGTGCGTACGCAGGGTCGAGAGGTGTGCTTCAATTTACACACATTCTCAAGTATAAGTACAAATTGATAAATCACACACTTTGCTTAGAAAGGATCGCACACAGCGTAAGTTTACCAACGACTTCTGTTCGTACGCAACATGTATAAATGAGGTCCCTGGACCTCCACTTCCTGCTTCTTCACCTGAGGGATCGTCTGAGACCAGCCACCCCGACAGCTGATTAAATTGAGGAGTATTTCTGTCTGTAATAAAGCCCTTTTTGTGGGGGAAAATGATTTCTAATTGGCTGGGCCTATGCCTTCCCAAGCCCACCTATGGCTGCGTGCCTGCCCAGTCATGTGAAATCCATAGATTAGGGCCAAATGAATTTATTTAAATTGACTGATTTCATTATATGAACTGTAACTCAGTAAAATCGTTGAAATTGGTGCATGTTTGGTTTTTACATTATTGTTCTGTGTATTTTAGTAAACGACCTGAACGCTTGAAAAGAAGACAAGTGACCCTCCCCTATAATCATAATAATAATTAAAACAGGAAGTGGATAACATGTCTACCGTTTACCCTCACTTCTTGGACAGAGCATAGCCTTTGATATGTCATTTTATAAACTGTTCTTCTTGTAATCGTTACAAAGCAGGACTTTTGATCAGGACTGCTGGCCAGAGGGTTGTGGGTTCACAGACCACAGAGGACAAGAGTAGGAGTGGAAAGATCTTTATAGCAAAATCATTGTATTTGCAGATCCAAGAAAAAAATAGCCTTTTATGAACATTTCATGCAAGTCTACATAATTTAACATATTAGCAGAATATATATTTTTAATACCATACAAATTACCTAAATTCCAGGCTAAGAATGGACCGAGAGATAGGCATATGTGTTCATCTTATCATGTTTCTCCAATGCCAAATCACTGTGTCTTGTTTGAAACAAAACTGTCCCTGTTTGAAAATAATTTTTATCTGAGACGTCATTAGGAATCTGACCATGGTACTTTCAAAAGTAGGGCCTACCTTTCCACCCCAGACAGAGTAGGGCCTACCTTTCCACCCCAGACAGAGTAGGCCTACCTTTCCACCCCAGACAGAGTAGGGCATACCTTTCCACCCCAGACAGAGTAGGGCCTACCTTTCCACCCCAGACAGAGTAGGGCCTACCTTTCCACCCCAGACAGAGTAGGGCCTACCTTTCCACCCCAGACAGAGTAGGGCCTACCTTTCCACCCCAGACAGAGTAGGGCCTACCTTTCCACCCCAGACAGAGTAGGCCTACCTTTCCACCCCAGACAGAGTAGGGCCTACCTTTCCACCCCAGACAGAGTAGGGCCTACCTTTCCACCCCAGACAGAGTAGGCCTACCTTTCCACCCCAGACAGAGTAGGCCTACCGAAAAACGTAAGCTTTAATGAACTGCTGGCTACTCTTCTTCTGTGGTTTAACCCAATGAGAGAAGGTCACAAGTGTTTCCCTAAAAGCTGTGTGGGTTTAAACATCTTCTATTGGACAGAAAGTTAATGGCCTAATCAATTGATAGTGACAGATTTTTTTTGTCTCCTCAGCTATCGAAGGCTGTAGTTCAGCCTCAATGTCAAATAAACTAAAGAATGATATTCCCTTATGCATCGGAGTCACATCTTTCCCAGCTTCACTATATATACAGCAGTATGTGGACACCCCTTCAAATGAGTGGATTGACAGGCCCTGTCCTGTTTCAGCATGACAATGCCCCCGTGCACAAAGCGAGGTCCATACTGAAATGGTTTGTCGAGATCAGTGTGGAAGACCATTGAATGGCCTGCACAGAGCCCTGACCTCAACCCCATCGAACACTTTTGGGATGAATTGGAATGCTGACTGCAAGCCAGTCCTAATCGCCCAACATCAGTGCCCAACCTCATTAATGCTCTTGTGGCTGAATAGAAGCAAGTCCCCGCAGCAATGTTCCAACATCTAGTGGAAAGCCTTCCCAGAAGAGTGGAGGCTGTTATAGCAGCAATGTTCCAACATCTAGTGGAAAGCCTTCCCAGAAGAGTGGAGGCTGTTATAGCAGCAATGTTCCAACATCTAGTGGAAAGCCTTCCCAGAAGAGTGGAGGCTGTTATAGCAGCAATGTTCCAACATCTAGTGGAAAGCCTTCCCAGAAGAGTGGAGGCTGTTATAGCAGCAATGTTCCAACATCTAGTGGAAAGCCTTCCCAGAAGAGTGGAGGCTGTTATAGCAGCAATGTTCCAACATCTAGTGGAAAGCCTTCCCAGAAGAGTGGAGGCTGTTAAAGCAGCAATGTTCCTACATCTAGTGGAAAGCCTTCCCAGAAGAGTGGAGGCTGTTATAGCAGCAATGTTCCAACATCTAGTGGAAAGCCTTCCCAGAAGAGTGGAGGCTGTTATAGCAGCAATGTTCCAACATCTAGTGGAAAGCCTTCCCAGAAGAGTGGAGGCTGTTATAGCAGCAATGTTCCTACATCTAGTGGAAAGCCTTCCCAGAAGAGTGGAGGCTGTTATAGCAGCAATGTTCCAACATCTAGTGGAAGGCCTTCCCAGAAGAGGAGGCTGTTATAGCAGCAATGTTCCAACATCTAGTGGAAAGCCTTCCCAGAAGAGTGGAGGCTGTTATAGCAGCAATGTTCCAACATCTAGTGGAAAGCCTTCCCAGAAGAGGAGGCTGTTATAGCAGCAATGTTCCAACATCTAGTGGAAAGCCTTCCCAGAAGAGTGGAGGCTGTTATAGCAGCAATGTTCCAACATATAGTGGAAAGCCTTCCCAGAAGAGTGGAGGCTGTTTTGGCAGCAATGTTCCAACATCTAGTGGAAAGCCTTCCCAGAAGAGTGGAGGCTGTTATAACAGCAATGTTCCAACATCTAGTGGAAAGCCTTCCCAGAAGAGTGGAGGCTGTTATAGCAGCAATGTTCCAACATCTAGTGGAAAGCCTTCCCAGAAGAGTGGAGGCTGTTATAGCAGCAATGTTCCAACATCTAGTGGAAAGCCTTCCCAGAAGAGTGGAGGCTGTTATAGCAGCAAAGGGTTGGACCAACTCCATATTAATGCCCATGATTTTGGAATGAGATGTTCTACGAACAGGTGTCCACATCCAGTCCTGGTTTTAACTTAACAGCCCTTCACTGACACAGAGGAAGGCTATTTAAAGAGTGTATGGTGGGTGGAGGAAATTACCTACAAATCTATGGATATAGCAGTTTATAGCCTAATGTCTGTCTAACAGGTAGGACCAACTCTTCTTTCTTAAATAGGAAGACATAGGCTCAAACACAAAGCCCTCTTGTTGTTAGTAGAGTCTAATTAAAATGAAGATGGTTTAAATTAATTGTACCTACTGGAATTTGCCTACTTTCAGCACCGTGAGCTGTCCATTTCCGATTGATTGTGGCTGCTGCTGCTTCAAGTTTCAGAACCACAATGTCAGTTACTAGAATCTGTCTTAATGTGAGGTCAATAACTCAATAACCCAAGTGCATGTTTTGGGACTAGGCCTAATCAAACATTATTTTCAGAAGAAACCTTTGACTCTCCTCTTGAACTACCACTGTAGACCTATACAGCACAGTCATTGGTTAATAAGGAGCACACACAAAAAACAACGTTTTTATCAGGAAGAGCAGAGCAGGCTGGGGATCAGGGTTGGAATATCCATTGCAGTGTGTAATGCAGCCTAGTTTTATTCACACCATCCCAGCAGCACAAAAACACTCAGGAAGGAAGTACATTTTCATAGATGTATAACTTTGCTCTGTGCTTCTACGAGAATGTACTTTGTTAAGCCTGCTGTATAGCCTTCTGTATAACCTGCTGTATAACCTGCTGTATAACTATAACCTTCTGTATAACCTGCTGTATAACTATAACCTGCTGTATAACTATAGCCTGTTGTATAACTATAACCTGCTGTATAACCTGCTGTATAACTATAACCTTCTGTATAACCTGCTGTATAACTATAACCTTCTGTATAATCTGCTGTATAACTATAACCTGCTGTATAACTATAACCTTCTGTATAACCTGCTGTATAACTATAACCTTCTGTATAATCTGCTGTATAACTATAACCTGCTGTATAACCTGCTGTATAACTATAACCTGCTGTATAACTATAACCTGCTGTATAACTATAACCTGCTGTATAACTATAACCTGCTGTATAACTATAACCTGTTGTATAACTATAACCTTCTGTCTAACTATAACCTTCTGTATAACCTGCTGTATAACTATAACCTGCTGTATAACTATAACCTGTTGTATAACTATAACCTGCTGTATAACTATAGCCTGCTGTATAGCCTGCTGTATAGCCCACAGGCTATGGATCATTTGATTGAGACCACACTGAATAGCCTGTAAGCTCATTTGATATTATCTGACGTCAATATCTAGCCTAATAATGAGCAACTCATTCTAAAATACTAAGAAATATTGAAATGTCATCATCATTACAAATGACATGACCCTCCCCTGTGTTAAAACAAATACTAAACACAAAGCATGCCCCCTCCCCCCATGTTCCTCCAGGTAACCATTCTGTAAAATATGATCCATCCCTAAACAGTGTTTTATTAACAAACTATCATTATTTTGAATCTGTATCTCCATAAATAGTGCAGGAAATGGAGATACATGCTGTTGTTGTTGTCATTTCCCAGGACATATCCCCGACCACATGAACACCTTAATGTATCTGAGCTGTTTGTTCTTGTCATTTCCCAGGACATATCCCCGACCACATGAATACCTTAATGTATCTGAGCTGCCAGCAGTTTGGGACTGGAGAAACATTGAGGGGAAAAACTATGCCAGCATCACGAGGAACCAACACATTCCACAGTACTGCGGCTCGTGCTGGGCCATGGGATCTAGCAGTGCAATTGCCGGTAATTTCTCCTCCACAATGTTATGCAATGTTGCCAATAATACACATTTGACCATTTCTGGACTGATATAACTCACTAACTTGTTACAATGTAACAATGAACTTAACGTGAACTATTAACTAGTTACAAAGAAACAACATTGTAACAATGATCTTAACGTGAACAATTAACATGTTACAATGTAACAAATCACAAGCTGTCATTATTGTTACAAATGTCACTCTGTATTATGTTTTTACAGGCTAACCTTGTGATAAAAGTGATTTAATAAATGTATTTACAGTCATGCCTCTATCATATCAATACATTTGTTGACGTTTGTTGCCCCCCCCCCCCCCCCCCCAGACCGTATCAACATCAAGCGTGGTGGTACGTGGCCATCAGCCTATCTGTCTGTCCAGAACGTGATAGACTGTGGCCATGCTGGGTCCTGCTACGGAGGAGACCACACAGGGGTGTACCAATACGCTCACCAGAAGGGCATCCCCGATGAGACGTGCAACAACTATCAGGCTAAGAACCAAAGTAGGGCCTCTATAACATGGCTTTTAACATTTAGGTTTTTATCCTGCGTCTTGTTTTGATTTGTGCTAGTTCCTCATAACACCTGATTTGGGTAATAAGAGATTTGTTTTTCTAACTATTTTTCTGTACGCGCTAGTTTAAAGCAGTGCACTATGGGGGATAGGGTGCATGGGATTGTTACATTTTGAATTTTGTCTCATAGAATCGTCACTCATCCATGTGCATCATTTCCATTCACAAATACACTTTGGTAGTTTACATTACATTTTCCATCACTCACTCTTGTGGTCTCTATGTTCTACAGAGTGTGAGCTGTTCAACCAGTGAGCTCTATGTTCTACAGAGTGTGAGCTGTTCAACCAGTGAGCTCTATGTTCTACAGAGTGTGAGCTGTTCAACCAGTGAGCTCTGTTCTACAGAGTGTGAGCTGTTCAACCAGTGAGCTCTATGTTCTACAGAGTGTGAGCTGTTCAACCAGTGCGCTCTATGTTCTACAGAGTGTGAGCTGTTCAACCAGTGCGCTCTATGTTCTACAGAGTGTGAGCTGTTCAACCAGTGAGCTCTATGTTCTACAGAGTGTGAGCTGTTCAACCAGTGAGCTCTATGTTCTACAGAGTGTGAGCTGTTTAACCAGTGAGCTCTGTTCTACAGAGTGTGAGCTGTTCAACCAGTGCGCTCTATGTTCTACAGAGTGTGAGCTGTTCAACCAGTGAGCTCTATGTTCTACAGAGTGTGAGCTGTTTAACCAGTGAGCTCTGTTCTACAGAGTGTGAGCTGTTCAACCAGTGAGCTCTATGATCTACAGAGTGTGAGCTGTTCAACTAGTGAGCTCTATGTTCTACAGAGTGAGCTGTTCAACAGAGTGTGAGCTCTGTTCTACAGAGTGTGAGCTGTTCAACTAGTGAGCTCTATGTTCTACAGAGTGAGCTGTTCAACAGAGTGTGAGCTCTGTTCTACAGAGTGTGAGCTGTTCAACTGGTGAGCTCTATGTTCTACAGAGTGTGAGCTGTTCAACTGGTGAGCTCTATGTTCTACAGAGTGTGAGCTGTTCAACCAGTGAGCTCTATGTTCTACAGAGTGTGAGCTGTTCAACCAGTGAGCTCTATGTTCTACAGAGTGTGAGCTGTTCAACCAGTGCGCTCTATGTTCTACAGAGTGTGAGCTGTTCAACCAGTGAGCTCTATGATCTACAGAGTGTGAGCTGTTCAACTAGTGAGCTCTATGTTCTACAGAGTGTGAGCTGTTCAACCAGTGTGGGACCTGTTCCTCTGATGCGTGTGCTGTGGTGCAGAACTACACCCTGTGGAAGGTAGGAGACTACGGGGAGGTGTCAGGACGAAACCAGATGAAGGCTGAGATATACACCAACGGGCCAATCAGGTGAGATCTGTGTTCTTTGGTTCGTCATGTTAACATTTCTCTCAGTCTGAAGAACAAAATCACAAGTAAAAGTTTTAAAAAATAATAATAATTTAAAAAATCAAGAAGTAGAAAATATGATTTTCCCATTTATATCTTTTTGATATCAACAAAATGCCTTTTTTTAGCCTTGAGTGTTGAAATGTATAACGTTAGCACTCTGTACATGTAATGCACGTAGTAAAATGTCCTTTTTTTTAGCCTTGAGTGTTGAAATGTATAACGTTAGCAATCTGTACATGTAATGCACGTAGTAAAATGTCCTTTTTTAGCCTTGAGTGTTGAAATGTATAGCGTTAGCAATCTGTACATGTAATGCACGTAGTAAAATGTCCTTTTTTAGCCTTGAGTGTTGAAATGTATAACGTTAGCAATCTGTACATGTAATGCACGTAGTAAAATGTCCTTTGTAACATCTTGTGTTCTTGCTTTTGATAAACCTCATTCTCACATTGTGGCTGTTGTTCCGTCCTCTCCTCAGCTGCGGTGTGATGGCTACGAAGGGCCTGGAGGCGTATCGTGGTGGTGTGTTTGCCGAGTTCCACCCCTTGTCTCTAATGAACCATATCATCTCAGTAGCAGGCTGGGGGGTGGCGGAGGACGGGACGGAGTACTGGGTGGTCCGCAACTCCTGGGGAGAGCCTTGGGTTAGTCTCGCTTGTACAATACATTCATTATTTGACTTGTATGGAATATTTACTCATTGAAAGACTGGACAACATACACAATATGTACAAAAGTATGTGGACTCCCCTTCAAATGAGTGGATTCGGGCTATTTCAGCCTCACCCGTTGCTGACAGGTATATCATTTTGAGCACACAGCCATGCAATCTCCATAGACAAACACTGGCAGTAGAATGGTCTTACTGAAGAGCTCAGTGACTTTCAACATCCCAGAAAAGATGTCTGGGTTTAAACGTGTTCTATTGTACAGAAAGTGAATTGCTTAAGCAAGATGGCGCCGACAGTCATGGCAGCTCTGCTTCTAGCTCCTAAGCAACTTTGCAGTAATTCGGTTTTTTTGTGCTCCATAACACCACCGGAGGAGTGGATCCTTTGTTCGTACCCCCTCAGGGAAATTGAACTTATTTCAGAAGCTCCAAGACTCCGCTGGAGGAGAGAAGAGGTATTCGGAGTGGACTTCGAGTCCGACTCAGGAGGCGTGCACACCATCCACCGCTTCCGAGTATATTACTCGCTAATGTTCAGTCCCTGGATCATAAAGTAGATGAGCTCAGGGCGAGGATCTCCTTCCAGAGAGACATCAGGGACTGTAACATACTCTGTTGTTCTGTCCCCATCCATACAGCCAGCTGGGTTCGTAGTACATCACACAGACAGGAATAAAGAACTCTGGATATACTGTCCCCGTCCATACAGCCAGCTGGGTTCTCAGTACATCACACAGACAGGAATAAAGAACTCTGGATATACTGTCCCCGTCCATACAGCCAGCTGGGTTCTCAGTGCATCGTACAGACAGGAATAAAGAACTCTGGATATACTGTCCCCGTCCATACAGCCAGCTGGGTTCTCAGTGCATCGTACAGACAGGAATAAAGAACTCTGGATATACTGTCCCCGTCCATACAGCCAGCTGGGTTCTCAGTGCATCGTACAGACAGGAATAAAGAACTCTGGATATACTGTCCCCGCCCATACAGCCAGCTGGGTTCTCAGTGCATCGTACAGACAGGAATAAAGAACTCTGGATATACTGTCCCCGTCCATACAGCCAGCTGGGTTCTTAGAACATCACACAGACAGGAATAAAGAACTCTCTGAGAAGAAGAAAGGCGGGGGTGTATGTTTCATGATTAACTACTCGTGGTGTGACTGTGACGTACAGAGTCCTTTTGTTCACCCGACCAAGAATACCTCATAATCAAATGTCGACCGTATTACCTCCCAAGAGAATTATCTTCGGTTAGAGTCACAGCCGTGTATATTCCCCCTCAAGCTGATACCACGACGGTCCTCAAAGAACTACACTGGACTATGCAAACTGGAAACCACATACAGTGGGGCAAAAACGTATTTAGTCAGCCACCAATTGTGCAAGTTCTCCCACTTAAAAGATGAGAGAGGCCTGTAATTTTCATCATAGGTACACTTCAACTATGACTGACAAAATGAGGAAAAAAATCCAGAAAATCACGTAGGATTTTTTATGAATTTATTTGCAAATTATGGTGGAAAATAAGTCTTTGGTCACCTACAAACAAGCAATATTTCTGGCTCTCACAGACCTGTAACTTCCTCTGTCCTCCACTCGTTACCTGTATTAATGGCACCTGTTTGAACTTGTTATCAGTATAAAAGACACCTGTCCACAAACAGTCACACTCCAAACTCCACTATGGCCAAGACCAAAGAGCTGTCAAACGACACCAGAAACAAAATTGTAGACCTGCACCAGGCTGGGAAGACTGAATCTGCAATAGGTAAGCAGCTTGGTTTGGAGAAATCAACTGTGGGAGCACTTATTAGGAAATGGAAGACAAACAAAAAATGACTACATGGCCACGCATGACTCCAACTCATCAAATGGTCCACACAGACAACATCAGGAGGCTGAAGAAATTTGGCTTGGCCCCTAAAACCCCCACAGACTTTTACAGATGCACAATTGAGAGCATCCTGTTGGGCTGTATTACCGCCTGGTACAGCAACTGCACTGCCTGCTACCGCAGGACTCTCCAGAGGCAACAGTCTAGAAGGAGATCCCACATATGCTGAGCACTTGTTGGCTGCTTTTCCTTCACTCTGCGGTCCAACTCATTCCAAAAATAAACATAAAATTTGACTTGATTTGTTTTCATCAATTGATAGACAGAATTATATTACTCCCAAAGTAAAGTCAAAAATGATTCGTCTCCTCGGCTATAGGAGGTTGTAGTTCAGCCTCGGAATGTCAAAGAAACTTAACAATGACGTCTGTCCTTGGTTGCAACACTCACTACCGAGTTCCAAACTGCTACTGGAAGCAACATCAGCACAATAACTATTCGTCGGGAGCTTCATGAAATGGGTTTCCATGGACGAGCAGCCGCACACAAGCCTAAAATCACCATGCGCAATGCCAAGCATCGGCCGGAGTGGTGTAAAGCTCACCGCCATTGGACTCTGAAGCAGTGGAAACGCTTTCTCTGGAGTGATGAATCACGCTTCACCATCCGGCAGTCCAACAAGACGAATCTGGGTTTGCGTTTGGAGCACGCTACCTTCCCCAATGCATAGTGCCTGTAAAGTTTGGTGGAGGAGGAATAATGGTCTGGGGCTGTTTTTCCTGGTTCAGGCTAGGCCCCTTAGTTCAAGTGAAATATTAACGCTACAGCATACAATTACATTCTAGACGATTCTGTGAATCCAACTTTGTGGCAACAGTTTGGGGAAGGCTCTTTCCTGTTTCAGCATGAACAATGCCCCCGTGCACAAAGTGAGGTTCCTACAGAAATGGTTTGTTGAGATCAGTGTGAAGGGATTTGAATGGCCTGCACAGAGCCCTGACCTCAATCCCATCGAACACCTTTGGGATGAATTGGAACGCCGACTGCGAGCCAGGCCTTAATCACCCAACATCAGTGCCCGACCTCACTAACGCTCTTGTGGCTGAACGGAAGCAAGTCCCCGCAGCAATGTTCCAACATCTAGTGGAAAACCTTCCCAGAAGAGTGGAGGCTGTTATAGCAGCAATGTTCCAGCATCTAGTGGAAAACCTTCCCAGAAGAGTGGAGGCTGTTATAGCATCAATGTTCCAACATCTAGTGGAAAGCCTTCCCAGAAGAGTGGAGGCTGTTATAGCAGCAATGTTCCAACATCTAGTGGAAAACCTTCCCAGAAGAGTGGAGGCTGTTATAGCAGCAATGTTCCAGCATCTAGTGGAAAACCTTCCCAGAAGAGTGGAGGCTGTTATAGCATCAATGTTCCAACATCTAGTGGAAAGCCTTCCCAGAAGAGTGGAGGCTGTTATAGCAGCAATGTTCCAACATCTAGTGGAAAGCCTTCCCAGAAGAGTGGAGGCTGTTATAGCAGCAAAGGGGGGAACAACTCCATATTAATGCCCATGATTTTGGAATGCGATGTTCGACGAGCAGGTGTCTACATACTGTTGGTCATGTAGTGTATGAGCTTCCCTTTCTGTTGTTCCTGTTTTGGATGATTTTATAGATTAACTGTGTCTTGTACTCATCTATACATCTATGATGTAAACATGGAGGGTAACGGTGTTTTGTTTTGTGTTTCTGCAGGGAGAGTACGGCTGGGCGAGGATCGTAACCAGTGCTTATAAAGGAGGGAAAGGTAACTGGTACAACCTGGCCATAGAGAAGAGCTGTGCTTACGGAGACCCCATCATTACGTAGAGGACAAGAGGAAACGAGTGTCATAACCATCAGCCGACTGACCTGATCACTGAATATTAATACTGGAGAATACCGTGCGTCACTTAAAACAGTTGATCGATGCTGCCGTCAACAGGAAGTGGTGTCAAATGGTTCCCATAGTAGGACGTTCAAGTTGATAGGGACATCATTAAAAAAACATATTAGAGTCAAGATGCTGATCTAGGATCAGTTTAGCCTTTTAGATTGTAATGAATAAGAACTACATGGACAGAGAGGATCTGATCCGAGATCAGCACTCCTACGCTTTGTGAATATAGGACTTGGAGCCTACCTCGTCCTTCATTAGTAGCCTCTCTCCTCCTCTCCTACCTCCTTCTCTCCTACTGCCTTCTCTCCTACCTCCTCTCTCCTCCTCCCCCAACTCCTCTCTCCTCCTCATCTCCTCCTCTCTCCTCCTTCTCTCCTCCTCTCCTACCTCCTCATCTCCTCCTCTCCTACCTTCTCCTTCATTAGTAGCCTCTCTCCTCTTCCTCTCCTACCTCCTCCTCTCCTACCTCCTCATCTCCTCCTCTCCTACCTCGTCCTTCATTAGTAGCCTCTCCTACCTCCTTCTCTCCTCCTCCTCTCCTAACTCCTCCTCTCTCCTCCTCGCCTACCTCTTCCTCTCCTACCTCCTCCTCCTCTCTCCTTCTCTCCTACCTCCTCCTCTCCCCTCCTCTCCTACCTCCTCCTCTCTCCTTCTCTCCTACCTCCTCCTCTCTCCTCCTCTCCTACCTCCTTCTCTCCTCCTTCTCCCCTCCTCTCTCCTACCTCCTCCTCTCTCCTCCTCTCCTACCTCTTCCTCTCTCCTCCTCTCCTACCTCCTTCTCTCCTCCTCTACTACCTCCTCCTCTCTCCTCCCCTCTCCTCCTCTACTACCTCCTCATCTCTCCTCCTCTCATCCCTCCTTCTCTCTCCTCCTCTCCTACCTCCTTCTCTCTCCTCCTCTCCTACCTCCTTCTCTCTCCTCCTCTACTACCTCCTCCTCTCTCCTCCCCTCTCCTCCTCCTACCTCCTCCTCTCTCCTCCTCTACTACCTCCTCCTCTCTCCTCCCCTCTCCTCCTCCTCTCTCCTCCCCTCTCCTCCTCTACTACCTCTTCCTCTCTCCTCCTCTCCTACCTCCTCCTCCTCTCCTCCTCTCCAACCTCCTCTCTCCTCCTCCTCCTCTCCTACCTCCTTCTCTCCTCCTCTACTACCTCCTCCCCTCTCCTCCTCTACTACCTCCTCCTCTCCTCTCTCCTCCCCTCTCCTCCTCTACTACCTCCTCCTATCCTCTCTCCTCCCCTCTCCTCCTCTACTACCTCCTCCTCTCTCCTCCTCTACTACCTCCTCCTCTCTCCTCCCCTCTCCTCCTCTACTACCTCCTCCTCTCTCCTCCCCTTTCCTCCTCTACTACCTCCTACTCTCCTCTCTCCTCCTCTCTCCTCCTCTCCTACCTCCTTCTCTCCTCCTCTACTACTACCTCCTTCTCTCCTCCTCTACTACCCCCTCCTCTCTCCTCCTCTACTACCTCCTCCTCTCTCCTCCCCTCTCATCCTATACTACCTCCTCTCCTCCTCTCCTACCTCCTCCTCCTCTCCTACCTCTTCCTCTCTCCTACCTCCTCCTCTCCAACCTCCTCCTCTCTCCTCCACAACTACCTCCTCCTCTCTCCTCCTCCTCTCCCTCCTCTCCTACCTCCTCCTCTCTCCTCTCCCTCCTACCCTGGCCAGGGAGAGAGATGGATGGATAGACACATCTAAGATGCTTTTCTATCATTTATAGGTCAGGGTTTGTATTCATAAAGCAACTGAGTAGGAGTGCTGATCTAGGATCAGTTTAGCCTTTTAGATTGTTGTGAATAAGAACTACATGGACAGAGAGGATCTGATCTGAGATCAGCACTCCTACTTTGAGACGCTTTGTAAAGACGGGCAGTTCTCTGTAACTAATCGCTAACTTTCCACTGATATTAGGAGTTTAATCTGAACATTTGTTTCTCAGGCCATGGCTTTCAGCTCACTCAAGGTCCTGCGACGGACTACTTTCAACTCAATGTTTCAGTCTTGTGACAACACTGAAACACTGTCAAACACAACGACACTAAACCACACGACACACTAATTCTGTACAGGGCTATTTAACTGGTGTTTATTAACAAATGTCTTTGAAAGAATAAACAATGATTTTTTTTTGTGCCTTTTTTTTCTCCTCCATTTGGTTTGTAGTTTGTACAGCAAAACATGGCTCTAACGTAACCCGGTTTAAGCTGGTAATTGTACCTTAAAGCTGTTCATAGGTCAGGAAAGGTTAGGATGATCAGGATAATCTGGTTAGTTACATTACGCTCCTGATCTTTTCTTAGATTGGATAGTTTGCCAATCTGAGAGTCCAGTCCTGATGGTCAAATCCCAGATACAAACTAATCTCTACAGGCGAGGCTGTTGTCGTTAGTTTAGTCAATTAGATAGCCGCTCTAAAGACGTTAATCTCATTTAAAGGCCCAGTTCAGTCAAAAATATATATATTTTTTATGATATATACTTCCACACTATGAGGTTGGAATGATACTGTGGAATGAAGGAAATGATGACAATGTTATTTTAGAGTAAGAGCTGTTTTGAAAAGGCTGCTTCAAATGCCAGCCTGTTTTCTGTGGGATGGAGTTTTCATTTGTTTGTCTCCCATCACAATACCATCACAGCAGTACAGTCTTAACTGCTCACCAAACATGTCACGTTGCATGTGTAAGCATTTCAAAATACTTATACACATACATTATTCAATCATTTCATCCAAACTGCTCGCGTACGTCAACAGAGATTTGCGTTGCCAGGGGCTAAAATAGAACGTGGTTCTATTGGAACTGAACTAATGGACCAGAACGTGGTTGTATTTAAACAGAACTTGGTTCTATTTGAACCAAACTATTGGACCAGAACCTGGTTCTATTTTAGAGGCTTGAGATGCTGCAACAAAACTGAAGGTGCACAGCTATGGGGCAATGGGGTTGGCTTAGATTGTTGAATACATGTAAACTATATTTAGTCTCCAATGTTGATTGAAAAAATAAAGTTGCACAATGAGCACTTGTTATCTCTCAAATACATCGTAACAGTTGCTGGTTAGCTAGCTAGCTAAATGACATGAAATCCGCCAAACACCTCAAGATAAAGATGAAACGAGCCACTTGTGATTCCCCTCATGGCAGTTTCTTGTTCATTGTTGGTAGCTGTCTGGCCATCCAGACTCACGACAACACACGGACTCCTGCCCCCATTGAAGCGTACGCATCGTTTTCCTGATGTTGTCAGGTAATCCATCTACTGGTTTTTAGGAGGACCATGTGGGGGGGGGGGGGGGGGGGGGGGGGGGTTCACACTCCAGTCCAGCTGGAAACGGTGATGCACCTTAAAGGTAGTTGCCAACTGCCATATAAAATCCACAGAAGAAGAAACGTGAAGATGAGAGATTAATAAGGGAAACGAACTCGGTTTCCCCTTTTATCTGTGGAGTAATGGTTGGGAATAGAGAAACACACGATTTTGTATAATTAAAAAATGGGTCAAAATTCTATAATAAATCCAGCTAAAAAGACCGTATAATTTCAGGTCAAATAAAAACGCCATGTTTATCTCCCAGGACAAATGAGCTAGAAACAGCCAGCTAGCTAAATGTCCATGAATGTTTCGTGTGTTTCTACATGTCCCAAAAAAAATGAATATAGTTGATTCACAGTTTTGGTATTTTAACTTGCATGTCATGAGGATAGAACAAATCAACACGCAGCACGATGGCCGACGCAGACGCACAGAGCAGAGCCAGTTTGGTCAGCGTGTTACATTAGGCCCATATTGACTATACAGTTTACACCAGACCGTATCACTGGCCTGCACAGTAAACGGCCTCAGTGTGTTTAACTCAAAACCTTTGTGTATTGACTTTATTGACCAAAAATGAACTGAAGTATGTGTGAACTATATTATTGTAACGACCCTGGGTTTATAATTATCCTACTATCAAGGAGTCGTTATGACCATTAGACCAGTGTGATGTAAACACATCCTCAGGAATTACATAAGAAACTATATTACTGAATGAGCCCTGGTGATAATGCCATTTAAAAGACCGCAGAATCCACAAAGTCTCCCATCAATTATGTCCCCGGAAGTGGTGAAAATATACCCTTTAAAAAGCACCCCACCAGAACTCAACCGCTCACCAATCGACCGCTTGATTGGAGGAGATAAGGCCATCCTCCGCGGTCGGATCTTTGAATTAAAAATAAAAAAAATATTATAGGCCTATACGGTATTTATATTACATTTTGCACAATGCGATGAGAACGTCACGCAGGCATTGATATTTAGGTTTGAAGATAATAAAAAACAGACGATGCCTGGTGAAGCGCGGCTCCATCAGTGCGCCTCTATTGCAGGTCATCTGAAAACAACAATAGATATATCATGTCGTGTTTGAGCGTCGCATGCAGCGCTGTTATTGTCCTGTTCGGAGCGGTTTGCAGCGTTTTCATATTCTGTGAGTATCTGATTTATTACGCCGCGATATTACAGTGTGGTTGGCCTGGGATCGACCATGGTGCCCCGGCGAGTGAGAGGAGCGCAGACGGCCAACCAGAGCCGGAGGTTCTCCGCGCTATGGTGCTGTCAGACACGCACCTCCTCGGCGCTGTCGGAGGGCACTGGTTCGACAAACTGCGAAGGTAATTCATCCTCGTAAATCTATATGTTATTATGCATTTTATTTGATTGTGAAACAACAACAACAAAAAAGTATGTTTTGCATAGTTTCTAGGGAACGCATGACGCTCGGTGTCAGCCTATATCCACGCTGTCTCTAAGCAGATTAGAGCAGTTCAGTCGTCAGCAATAACAACAGGCAAGGGTAATGCATGGTGCGCTGAGCTGACGGATGATTGACTGACGTGAGGTCTGTCTCTGTGCAACCCAGGGAATGGCAGATGGAACGAGCTTTCCAGACCGCCCTGGCCCTGCTCCGACCTGAGGTCGTCTTTATACTGGGGGATGTGTTCGATGAGGGGAAATGGAGCTCTCCGAAGGTATGTAGCCATAACAAGCACCTTGTAGGTCTACTGCAGTACATTTGGTGGTGTGTGTGTGGGGGGGGGGTTTCAGGTCAGAAACACTATTACATGTATCTGTAATAGTGTTTCTGTAATGGTGTATATATCTGCTGTATTTATAACTATTGTTCTACTCTATTCTACAACATGTATTCATATATATATATATATATATATATATGTGTACAGTTGAAGTCAGAAGTTTACATACACTTAGGTTGGAGTCATTAAAACTTGTTTTTCAACCACTCCACAAATTTCTTGTTAACAAATGATAGTTTTGGCAAGTCGGTTAGAACATCTACTTTGTGCATGACACAAGTAATTTGACCAACAATTGTTTACAGACAGATTATTTCACTTATAATTCACTGTATCACATTTCCAATGGGTCAGAAGTTTACATACACTACGTTGACTGTGCCTTTTAAACAGCTTGGAAAATTCCAGAAATTGATGTCATGGCTTTAGAAGCTTCTGATAGGCTAATTGACATCATTTGAGTCAATTGGAGGTGTACCTGTGGATGTATTTCAAGGCCTACCTTCAAACTCAGTGCCTCTTTGCTTGACATAATGGGAAAATCAAAAGAAATCAGCCAAGACTTCAGAAAAATAATTGTAGACCTCCAAGTCTGGTTCATCCTTGGGAGCAATTTCCAAACGCCTGAAGGTACCACGTTCATCTGTACAAACAATAGTACGCAAGTATAAACACCATGGGACCACACAGCCGTAATACCGCTCAGGAAGGAGACGCATTCTGTCTCCTAGAGATGAACGTACTTTGGTGAAAATCAACCTTGTGAAGATGCTGGAGGAAACAGGTACAAAAGTATCTATATCCACAGTCAAACAAGTCCTATATCGACATAACCTGAAAGGCCGTTCAGCAAGGAAGAAGCCACTGCTCCCAAACCGCCATAAAAAAGCCAGACTACAGTTTGCAACTGCACATGGGGACAAAGATTCACCCAACTTGTTGTGGGAAGATTGTGGAAGGCTACCCAAAATGTTTGACCCAAGTTAAACAATTTAAAGGCAATGCTACCAAATACTAATTGAGTGTATGTAAACTTCTGACCCACTGGGAATGTGATGAAAGAAATAAAAGCTCTCTACTATTATTCTGACATTTCACATTCTTAAAATAAAGTGGTGATCCTAACTGACCTAAGACAGGGCATTTTTACTTTAAATGTCAGGAATTGTGAAAAACTGAGTTGAAATTTATTTGGCTATGGTGTATGTAAACTTCCCAACTTCAACTGTACCATGGGTTTTATTTCCCCATCTAACAGAACTGGGAGGATGATGTCTGTCGTTTCCAGAAGATGTTTAGACATCCCAGTGACACAGAGCTGGTAGTTCTGGTTGGAAACCACGACATCGGCTTCCACTACGAGTAAGTGAACATCCACCATGAACTGATGGCACATTATACTGTAGAATCGATACTGATGGCACATTATACTGTAGAATCAATACTGATGGCACATTATACTGGTGAATCTATACTGATGGCACATTATACTGTAGAATCTATACTGATGGCACATTATACTGTAGAATCTAGACTGATGGCACATTATACTGTAGAATTTAGACTGATGGCACATTATACTGTAGAATCTATACTGATGGCACATTATACTGTAGAATTTAGACTGATGGCACATTATACTGTAGAATTTAGACTGATGGCACATTATACTGTAGAATCGATACTGATGGCACATTATACTGTAGAATTTAGACTGATGGCACATTATACTGTAGAATCTATACTGATGGCACATTATACTGTAGAATCTATACTGATGGCACATTATACTGTATAATTTAGACTGATGGCACATTATACTGTATAATCTATACTGATGGCACATTATACTGTAGAATCAATACTGATGGCACATTATACTGTAGAATCTAGACTGAAGGCACATTATACTGTAGAATCTAGACTGATGGCACATTATACTGTAGAATCAATACTGATGGCACATTATACTGTAGAATCTATACTGATGGCACATTCTACTGTAGAATCTATACTGATGGCACATTATACTGTATAATCTAGACTGATGGCACATTATACTGTAGAATCTATACTGATGGCACATTATACTGTAGAATTTAGACTGATGGCACATTATACTGTAGAATCGATACTGATGGCACATTATACTGTATAATCTAGACTGATGGCACATTATACTGTAGCCCAAGTTGCCATGTCCATACTGTAAATCTGAATTATGAATGTTATGTCAAGTTAATGAGGCCTTTTCAAAATCTATGTTTTTGCCTTCTCGTTTGCGGATTACGAAAAGGCCAAAGCATAATGTGGAATAGTGAAATAATTCAATGTATAGCCCTACCTCTCTGTTATGTGAACATTCTAGTACCGTACGGTAACCTCTCTGTTATGTGAACATTCTAGTACCGTACGGTAACCTCTCTGTTACGTGAACATTCTAGTACGTGAACATTCTAGTACGGTACGGCAGCCTCTCTGTTACGTGAACATTCTGGTACCGCACGGTAACCTCTCTGTTACGTGAACATTCTAGTACGTGAACATTCTGGTACCGTACGGTAACCTCTCTGTTACGTGAACATTCTGGTACCGTATGGTAACCTCTCTGTTACGTGAACATTCTAGTACCGTACGGTAGCCTCTCTGTTACGTGAACATTCTAGTACCGTACAGCAGCCTCTCTGTTACGTGAACATTCTAGTACCGTACAGCAGCCTCTCTTACGTGAACATTCTAGTACCGTACAGCAGCCTCTCTGTTACGTGAACATTCTAGTACCGTACGGTAGCCTCTCTGTTACGTGAACATTCTAGTACCTTACGGCAGACTCTGTTACGTGAACATTCTAGTACGGTAACCTCTCTGTTACGTGAACATTCTAGTACCGTACGGTAGCCTCTCTGTTACGTGAACATTCTAGTACCGTACAGCAGCCTCTGTTACGTGAACATTCTAGTACCGTACAGCAGCCTCTCTGTTACGTGAACATTCTAGTACTGTACAGCAGCCTCTCTGTTTCGTGAACATTCTAGTACGGTAACCTCTCTGTTACGTGAACATTCTAGTACCGTACGGCAGCCTCTCTGTTACGTGAACATTCTAGTACCGTACGGCAGCCTCTCTGTTACGTGAACATTCTAGTACCGTACGGCAGCCTCTCTGTTACGTGAACATTCTAGTACGGTAACCTCTCTGTTACGTGAACATTCTAGTACCGTACGGTAACCTCTCTGTTACGTGAACATTCTAGTACCATACGGTAACCTCTCTGTTACGTGAACATTCTAGTACCGTATACCAGCCTCTCTGTTACGTGAACATTCTAGTACCGTACGGCAGCCTCTCTGTTACGTGAATATTCTAGTACCGTACGGTAACCTCTCTGTTACGTGAACATTCTAGTACCGTACGGTAGCCTCTCTGTTACGTGAACATTCTAGTACCTTATGGCAGACTCTGTTACGTGAACATTCTAGTACCGTACGGTAGCCTCTCTGTTACGTGAACATTCTAGTACCGTACAGCAGCCTCTCTGTTACGTGAACATTCTAGTACCGTACAGCAGCCTCTCTGTTACGTGAACATTCTAGTACCGTACGGTAGCCTCTCTGTTACGTGAACATTCTAGTACCTTACGGCAGACTCTGTTACGTGAACATTCTAGTACGGTAACCTCTCTGTTACGTGAATATTCTAGTACCGTACGGTAACCTCTCTGTTACGTGAACATTCTAGTACCGTACGGCAGCCTCTCTTGTTACGTGAACATTCTAGTACCTTACGGCAGACTCTGTTACGTGAACATTCTAGTACGGTAACCTCTCTGTTACGTGAACATTCTAGTACCGTACGGTAACCTCTCTGTTACGTGAACATTCTAGTACCGTACGGCAGCCTCTCTGTTACGTGAACATTCTAGTACGGTAACCTCTCTGTTACGTGAACATTCTAGTACCGTACGGTAACCTCTCTGTTACGTGAACATTCTGGTACCCGTACGGCAGCCTCTCTGTTACGTGAACATTTTAGTACCGTACGGCAGCCTCTCTGTTACGTGAACATTCTAGTACCATGCGGCAGCCTCTCTGTTACGTGAACATTCTAGTACGGTAACCTCTCTGTTACGTGAACATTCTAGTACCGTACGGCAGCCTCCCTGTTACGTGAACATTCTAGTACCGTACGGTAACCTCTCTGTTACGTGAATATTCTAGTACTGTACGGCAACCTCTCTGTTACGTGAACATTCTAGTACCGTACGGCAGCCTCTCTGTTACGTGAACATTCTAGTACCGTACGGCAGCCTCTCTGTTACGTGAACATTCTAGTACCGTACGGTAACCTCTCTGTTACGTGAACATTCTAGTACCGTATGGTAACCTCTCTGTTACGTGAACATTCTAGTACTGTACGGCAGCCTCTCTGTTACGTGAACATTCTAGTACCGTACGGCAGACTCTGTTACGTGAACATTCTAGTACGGTAACCTCTCTGTTACGTGAACATTCTAGTACCGTACGGTAACCTCTCTGTTACGTGAACATTCTAGTACGGTAACCTCTCTGTTACGTGAACATTCCGGTACGGTAACCTCTCTGTTACATGAACATTCGTGATAAATTATGAATTGTGTCAAACTGTTAACAAGATGATAAGAAGCCCATAAAGTCTCACAAATAATCCACACAGCAATTTGGACTTGGACTGAAGTCTAACTGGCTTGGTTCTTTGTCCTCCTGAAGAATGGACTGGTTCAAGTTACAACGCTTTGAGAAGGCCTTCAATACCACCTCCACCAGAATGGTCACCAAGAAAGGAGTGAAGTAAGTCACTGCGCTGTTTGACCTCCTTATGTAAATCTCTCTCCATCCCCACTCTATCATCTCTACCCTGTCTCCCTTATCTCTGTCTCTTTCTCTCTCCATCCCCACTCTATCATCTCTACCCTGTCTCCTTTATCTCTGTCTCGCTTGTTCCCCTCTCTCTTCCTCTCTTTCCCTCTGTCTCTTTCTCTCTCCATCCCCACTCTATCATTTCTACCCTGTCTCCCTTATCTCTGTCTCGCTTGTTCCCCTCTCTCTTCCTCTTTCCCTCTGTCTCTTTCTCTCTCCATCCCCACTCTATCATCTCTACCCTGTCTCTTTTATCGCTGTCTCGCTTGCTACTGTATGAACCCTAAGGTGTTGTCTCTCTACGGTATGAACCCTAAGGTGTTGTCTCTCTCTCTACGGTATGAACCCTAAGGTGTTGTCACTCTGCTGGTGAACAGGTTTGTGTCTCTCGTTGTTTTTTTCTCTAGCTTTCTGTTGGTCAACAGCGTGGCGTTGCATGGTGACGGTTGTCCTATCTGCCAATCAGTGGAGAAACAGCTTCACACACTGTCCAGGGACCTCAACTGTTCACTACTACAGGTGGGTCTTCTACCCACCCACACACACCCATACCCACAAACACACACAGAGTCCAGGGACCTAAACTGTTCTCAGTGAGTGCCCTCTACAACTCAGACATTTAAAGGAGTTAAAGCTGGAGTCTGATTCGTTACGACTTTCCTGAAGTGGATCCTTTGTTCGTACCCCCTCAGGGAAATTTAACTTATTCCAGAGTCCGCTCCAAGAAGTAGACAAGCTCAGGGCGAGGATCTCCTTCCAGAGAGACATCGGGGATTGTAACATACTCTGTTTCATGAGAGCATGGCTCTCTCTGGACATACTGTCCCTATCCAAACAGCCAGCTGGGATCTTAGTACATCGCAGACAGGAACAATGAACTCTCTGGTAAGAAGAAAGGCGGGGGTGGGCAAAGATAACTGAAGAACCAAGAAAGCAAAGATAACTGAAGAACCAAGAAATAAAAGATAACTGAACTAAATGACTTATGTACATAGAGTGTAGCACTCACTTCTGTCATCATGAAGTGCTCCGAGAGACTAGTCAAGGATCATATCACCTCCACCTTACCTGACACCCTAGACCCACTTCAATTTGTTTACCGCCCCAATAGGTCCACTGACGATGCAATCGTCATCACGCGGCACACTGCCCTATCCCATCTGGACAAGAGGAATACCTATGTGAGAATGCTGTTCATTGACTACAGCTCAGCATTCAACACCATAGTACCCTCCAACACTAGTTGGAACACTAGTCACTTTAATAATGGAACACTAGTCACTTTAATAATGCAACACTGATCACTTTAATAATGGAACACTGGCCACTTTAATAATGGAACACTGGTCACTTTAATAATGTTTACATACTGTTTAACTCATAATTACATTACAGCCTTATTCTAAAATGGATTTAAAAAATGTTTTTCTTCAATCTACACACAATACCCATCATGACAAAGAGAAAACAGGTTTTCCTAATTTATTCAAAATTAGAAACTGAAATACTTTATGTACATAAAGTACATGAAAGTGCTATGAGACTCGAAATTGAGCACAGGTGCATCCTGTTTCCATTGATCATCCTTAATGTTTCTACAACTTGATTAGAGTCCACCTGTGGTAAATTCAGTTGATTGGACATGATTTGGAAAGGCACGCACCTGTCTATATAAGGTCCCACAGTTGACAGTGCATGTCAGAGCAAAAACCAAGCCATGAGGTCGAAGGAATTGTCCGTAGAGCTCCAAGACAGAATTGTGTCGAGGCACAGATCTGGGGAAGGGTACCAAAAAATGTCAGCATTGAAGGTCCCCAAGAACACAGTGACCTCCATCATTCTTAAATGGAGGAAGTTTGGAACCACCAAGACTCTTGCTAGAGCTGGCTGCCCAAAAACTAAGCAATCGGGGGAGAAGGGTCTTGGAAAATATTGCACGCGCGATAAAACAGTGTGTATATTGCGACTGTATGTACCACAATGCTCCTCTCCTCTGTTTCACTTTAATGTTTTGTTATCTGCCAGAATTCTGAGTCCAGAATTATAAGAGAATACTGCCAAGACGCGTGGACCTATCCTTCTACAACACCTATCATCCTGCAGGTAGATACAATCTTTATTACATAGTAACAACCACTACACTGTTACATAGTAACAACCACTACACTGTTACATAGTAACAACCACTACACTGTTACATAGTAACAACCACTACACTGTTACATAGTAACAACCCCTGTTACATAGTAACAACCCCTGTTACATAGTAACAACCACTACACTGTTACATAGTAACAACCACTACACTGTTACATAGTAACAACCACTACACTGTTACATAGTAACAACCCCTGTTACATAGTAACAACCACTACACTGTTACATAGTAATAACCACTACACTGTTACATAGTAACAGCACTACACTGTTACATAGTAATAACCCCATTACATAGTAATAACCACTACACTGTTACATAGTAATAACAACTACACTGTTACATATTAACAGCCACTACACTGTTACATAGTAACAGCCACTACACTGTTACATAGTAACAGCCACTACACTGTTACATAGTAACAACCACTACACTGTTACATAGTAACAACCACTACACTGTTACATAGTAACAGCCACTACACTGTTACATAGTAACAGCCACTACACTGTTACATAGTAACAGCCACTACACTGTTACATAGTAACAACCACTACACTGTTACATAGTAATAACCACTACACTATTAAGTCAAGGTCCTAAACGATATCTTAACCGCCATCGATAAGAAACATTACTGTGCAGCCGTATTCATTGATTTGGCCAAGGCTTTCGACTCTGTTATTCACCACACCCTCATCGGCAGACTCGACAGCCTTGGTTTCTCAAATGATTGCCTCGCCTGGTTCACCAACTACTTCTCTGATAGAGTTCAGTGTGTCAAATCGGAGGGTCTGTTGTTCAGACCTCTGGCAGTCTCTATGGGGGTGCCACAGGGTTCAATTCTTGGACCGACTCTCTTCTCTGTATACATCAATTATGTTGCTCTTGCTGCTGGTGAGTCTCTGATCCACCTCTATGCAGACGACACCATTCTGTATACTTCTGGCCCTTCTTTGGACACTGTGTTAACAACCCTCCAGGCAAGCTTCAATGCCATACAACTCTCCTTCCGTGGCCTCCAATTGCTCTTAAATACAAGTAAAACTAAATGCATTCTCTTCAACCGATCGCGGCCTGCACCTGCCCGCCTGTCCAACATCACTACTCTGGACGGCTCTGACTTAGAATACGTGGACAACTACAAATACCTAGGTGTCTGGTTAGACTGTAAACTCTCCTTCCAGACCCACATCAAACATTTCAAATCCAAAGTTAAATCTAGAATTGGCTTCCTATTTCGCAACAAAGCATCCTTCACTCATGCTGCCAAACATACCCTTGTAAAACTGACCATCCTACCAATCCTCGACTTCGGCGATGTCATTTACAAAATAGCCTCCAATATCCTACTCAACAAACTGGATGCAGTCTATCACAGTGCCATCCGTTTTGTCACCAAAGCCCCATATACTACCCACCACTGCGACCTGTACGCTCTCGTTGGCTGGCCCTCGCTTCATACTCGTCGCCAAACCCCCGTCTCCATGTCATCTATGCCTCTTCATTCTTCAAGAGATAAAGTGAGGAGAGTTAGTGTCCTGCTTTTAAGACGCTGGTTGACGACACTGTTCGTTATAGCTGCAGTTGTTTCACATTTTCAAATGTATCTGGAACTTGTGACATTGTCTTTTGTTTTTTTCTGTACTATTTCATGTACCTGTTGGGAAGCCAGGTATTCAACAGCTTTTCCTGTCTGTTTCTCCCTCAGCATTACCCTCTGTACCGGGTGAGTGATGCGGGCTGTACGGGTCGGGATGCTGCTCCTCCTGAAGAGCGCCACCTGCTGTTCAGAGAGAAGTACGACGTGCTGTCTCAGGAGGCCTCTCACAGGGTACGTGGACCACTGATAGACTGGTCCCAGATCAGTGTGTGCTCTTGCCAACCTCCATTGCTGTTATTTTCAAGCGCAATATGTTTTGAATAATAACTGACAGGGAGATGACATGACAACATGAACAGACTGGCAGTCACTATGGTCATCATGTTTTTAGTTTTTAGTCATTAAGAACAAATTCTTATTTACAATGACAGCCTAGGAACAGTGGGTTAACTGCCTTGTTCAGGGGCAGAACAGGGACAGATTTTTACTTTGTCAGCTTGGGGATTCAACCCAGCAACCTTTCGGTTACTGGCCCAACGCTCTAACCGCTAGGCTACCTGCCCCCCCTACACTCTAACCGCTAGGGTACCTGCCTCTAACCACTAGTCTACCTGCCTGTAACCACTATCGTACCTGCCGCCCCACTAGTCTACCTGCCTCTAACCACTAGTCTACCTGCCTCTAACCACTAGTCTACCTGCCTGTAACCACTATCGTACCTGCCGCCCCACTAGTCTACCTGCCTCTAACCACTAGTCTACCTGCCTCTAACCACTAGTCTACCTGCCTCTAACCGCTAGGCTACCTGCCTCTAACCACTAGGCTACCTGCCGCCCCGCTAGGCTACCTGCCGCCCCACTAGGCTACCTGCCGGCCCACTAGGCTACCTGCCTCTAACCACTAGGCTACCTGCCGCCACACTAGGCTACCTGCCTCTAACCACTAGGCTACCTGCCGCCCCACTAGGCTACCTGCCTCTAACCACTAGTCTACCTGCCTCTAACCACTAGTCTACCTGTCTCACTGCTAGGCTACCTGCCTCTAACCACTAGGCTACCTGTCACCCCGCTAGGCTACCTGCCTCCCCGCTAGGGTACCTGTCTCCCCACTAGGGTACCTGCCTCTAACCACTAGGCTACCTGCCTCTAACCACTAGGCTACCTGCCTCTAACCACTAGGCTACCTGCCGCCCCACTAGTCTACCTGCCGCCCCACTAGGGTACCTGCCGCCCCACTAGGTTACCTGCAGCCCCACTAGGCTACCTGCCGCCCCAGTAGGCTACCTGCCGCCCCACTAGGGTACCTGCCGCCCCACTAGGCTACCTGCTGCCCCACTAGCTACCTGCCGCCCCACTAGACTACCTGCCTCTAACCACTAGGCTACCTGCCGCCCCACTAGGCGACCTGCCTCTAACCACTAGGCTACCTGCCGCCCCACTAGTCTACCTGCCGCCCCACTAGGCTACCTGCCGCCCCACTAGACTACCTGCCTCTAACCACTAGGCTACCTGCCGCTCCACTAGGCGACCTGCCTCTAACCACTAGGGTACCTGCCGCCCCATTAGGGTACCTGCCGCCCCACTAGTCTACCTGCCGCCCCACTAGGGTCCCTGTCGCCCCACTAGGGTACCTGCCTCTAACCACTAGGCTACCTGCCGCCCCACTAGTCTACCTGCCGCCCCACTAGGGTACCTGCCGCCCCACTAGGCTACCTGCCGCCCCACTAGACTACCTGCCGCCCCACTAGGGTACCTGCCGCCCCATTAGGGTACCTGCCGCCCCACTAGGGTACCTGCCTCTAACCACTAGGCTACCTGCCGCTTTCCCCATCTATAGTGTGGTCATCATGTTAGCTTTCCCCATCTATAGTGTGGTCATCATGTTAGCTTTCCCCATCTATAGTGTGGTCATCATGTTAGCTTTCCCCATCTATAGTGTGGTCATCATGTTAGCTTTCCCCATCTATAGTGTGGTCATCATGTTAGCTTTCCCCATCTATAGTGTGGCCAGTGGTCATCATGCAGCTCTCTCTGACCTCTCTTACTTATGGGCGTCTTGGTTATCCAGTAAATTATTATTTTGTTGAGGGCCACCCGGTACTATAGGTTATACAGAGCATTCAGAAAGTATTCAGACCCCTGGACTTTTTCCACATGTTGTTACGGTACAGCCTTATTCTAAAATGGATTAAATAGTTTTTTTCCCTCATCAATCTACACACAGTACCCCATAATGACATCACAATACCTCACAATGACATCACAATACCCCATAATGACACCATAATACCCACAATGACATCACAATACCCCACAATGACATCACAATACCCCACAATGACATCACAATACCCCACAATGACATTTTTGAAAATGTATTTTAAGAACTATCACATTTACATAAGTATTCAGACCCTTTACTCAGTACTTTGTTGAAGCACCTTTGGCAGTGACGACAGCCTCCAGTCTTCTTGGGTATGACACTACAAGCTAGGAACCTCCCATTCTTCTCTGCAGATCCTCTCAAGCTCTGTCAGGTTGGATAGGGAGTGTTGCTGCACAGCTATTTTCAGATGTCTCCAAGCAGTGTTCAATCGGGTTCAAGTCCGGGCTCTGGCTGGGCCACTCAAGGACAGAGCCTCTTCCCGAAGCCACTCCTGCATTGTCTTGGCTGTGTGCTTAGGATTGTTGTCCTATTGGAAGGTGACCGTTCATTTTTTGGTACCCTTCCCCAGATCTGTGCCTCGACACAATCCTGTCTCGGAGCTCTACGGACAATTCCTTCGACCTCATGGCTTGGTTTTTGCTCTGACATGCACTGTCAACTGTGGGACCTTATATAGACAGGTGTGTGCCTTTCCAAATCATGTCCAATCAATTGAATTTACCCCAGGTGGACTCCAATCAAGTTGTAGAAACATCTCAAGGATGATCAATGGAAACAGGATGCACCTGAGCTCAATTTTGAGTCTCATAGTAAAGGGTCTGAATATTTATGTAAATAAGGTTTTTCAGTTTTTTTATTTTTAATACAACTGGCAAAAATATCTAGAAACCTGTTTTCTCTTTGTCATTATGGGGTATTGTGTGTAGATTGATGAGGGGGGGGGGATAATTTGATCTATTTTAGAACGTAACAAAATGTGGAAAAAGGGAAGGGGTCTGAATACTTTCTGAATGTAAAGTCAGATTTTCATCTAGTGATCTAAACACAGATACAGGAACTGGTTATCAAGAGTGTTTGATTGGTTCTCACCCTCCTTCCCAGCTGCTGCAGTGGTTTTCATTAGAGTGGTGATCTAAACCTAGATACAGGAACTGGTTATCAAGAGTGTTTGATTGGTTCTCACCCTCCTACCCAGCTGCTGCAGTGGTTTAAGCCCCGCCTGGTTCTCAGTGGCCACACCCACAGTGGTTGTCAGGTTCTCCATGACAACAAGTACCCAGAGATCAGTGTTCCGTCCTTCAACTGGAGGAACCGCAACAACCCCAGTTTCATACTGGTAAGTCACTAACTCACAAATAAATGAACTAATTATACCTACTGTACCGCAACTCTAATAATGCCTTGGTACCTCAGCCTGATCCAACACCAGTTTGTGCTTCAGCCATCTCCTTTAATCCCAGGATGTACACACACATCTCTACCTCTACCTCTCTTCTCCCTCCATCACCCTCTCCTCTCCCTCTGTCACCCCCTCTCTCTCCTCCCCCTCCATCACCCCTCTCTCTCTCTTCTCCCTCCGTCACACCTCTCTCCATCACCCCCTCCTCTCTCTCTTCTCCCTCTGTCACCCCCCTTCTGTCTCTCTTCTCCCTCCGTCACCCCCCCTCTCTCTCTTCTCCCTCCGTCACCCCCCCTCTCTCTCTTCTCCCTCCGTCACCCCCCCTCTCTCTCTTCTCCCTCCGTCACCCCTCTCTCTCTCTTCTCCCTCCGTCACCCCCCTCTCTCTTCTCCCACCGTCACACCCCTCTCTCTCTCCCACCTCCGTCACACCCCTCTCTCTCTCCCCCCTCCGTCACACCCCTCTCTCTCTCCCCCCTCCATCACCCCCCCCCCTCTCTCCCCCCTCCATCACACCCCTCTCTCTCTCTCCGTCACCCCCCTCTCTCTCTCTCCGTCACCCCTCTCTCTCTCCGTCACCCCTCTCTCTCTCCTCTCCAAGGGTTCGTTCTCCTCCAGTGGTTATGGCCTGTCTAAGTGTTTCCTTCCAGAGGAGAGTACAGTGATAGCCCTCTACTGCTCTACAGGAGCCAGCCTCCTCTTCCTCCTCCCTCTGGTCCACTGCCTGTGGATGCGAGGCCTTTTCCGGTGCCTCATCCTCTGTCCAATCAGCAAACACAAGTTTCTCTGACGGTCTCAGGTAGAGGTTGTCCCTGACTGCTGAATGATACAGGGTGAGATATGGGCTACATCCCATCTCAAATGGCACCCTATTCCCTATTAAGTGCACTACTTTTAACCAGGTTAGCCCCATAGGTGCTCTGGTAAGAAGTAGTGTACTACGTAGGGAATAGGGCGCAACTTGGGACGTAGCCACGCTGTCCTCCCCCTAAAGCAGGGGTGGCTGGTGCTCCTGCCCTGGGAGGCTGCCGTGGGTTTGCAGGGTTGTGCTCCACCACAGCACTGACTGACATGTTCATGTGAACACAGGACCAAGTCTTGCTGGTTTGCTGACAGGTTTGTTAGAGTAGGGCTGAAACAAAAGCCTGCACACCCAGTAGCCTTCCAAAAGGAAAATTGGTCATCCTATTGGGAGGTAAAGTAATCTGACTCTAGATCTGTAGTTAAGGACAGCCTCTACCTGGAGAGAACCTGTGTGACCCCCTCCCCCCCACAGAGACTTGGACGTTTTTGAAATTCTGTATTTTTCTTTCTTTAAAGCTGTGAAATTCCACATTCCAAAAAGAACAAAGAACAGAGTTCAGGATAGAGGTCAGGGGTCAGGATGGAGAACAGGGGTCAGGATGCAGAACAGGGGTCAGGATGGAGAACAGGGGTCAGGGGTCAGGATGGAGAACAGGGGTCAGGATGGAGAATAGGGGTCAAGATGGAGAACAGGGGTCAGGATGGAGAACAGGGGTCAGGATGGAGAATAGGGGTCAAGATGGAGAACAGGGGTCAGGATGGAGAACGGGGGTCAGGATGGAGAATAGGGGTCAGGATGGAGAACAGGGGTCAGGATGGAGAACAGGGGTCAGGATGGAGAATAGGGGTCAAGATGGAGAACAGGGGTCAGGATGGAGAACGGGGGTCAGGATGGAGAACGGGGGTCAGGATGGAGAAAAGGGGTCAGGATAGAGAACAGGGGTCAGGATGGAGAACAGGGGTCAGGATGGAGAATAGGGGTCAAGATGGAGAACAGGGGTCAGGATGGAGAACAGGGGTCAGGATGGAGAACAGGGGTCAGGATGGAGAATAGGGGTCAAGATGGAGAACAGGGGTCAGGATGGAGAACAGGGGTCAGGATGGAGAACAGGGGTCAGGATGGAGAATAGGGGTCAGGATAGAGAACAGGGGTCAGGATGGAGAACAGGGGTCAGGATGGAGAACAGGGGTCAAGATGGAGAACAGGGGTCAGGATGGAGAACAGGGGTCAGGATGGAGAATAGGGGTTAAGATGGAGAACAGGGGTCAAGATGGAGAATAGGGGTCAAGATGGAGAACAGGGGTCAAGATGGAGAACAGGGGTCAAGATGGAGAATAGGGGTCAAGATGGACAACAGGGGTCAAGATGGAGAACAGAGGTCAAGATGGAGAATAGGGGTCAAGATGGAGAACAGGGGTCATGGTGGAGAATAGGGGTCAGGATGGAGAACAGAGGTCAGGACAGTGGATCAGGACAGAGAACAGAGGTCAGGATGGTGGATCAGGACAGAGAACAGGGGTCAGGATAGAGAACAGAGGTCAGGACAGTGGATCAGGACAGAGAACAGAGGTCAGGACAGTGGATCAGGACAGAGAACAGGGGTCAGGATGGAGAGCAGGGGTCAGGATAGAGAACAGGGGTCAAGATAGAGGTCAGGACAGTGGATCCGGATAGAGAACAGACAACCTGATCCACTATCCTGACCACTGTTCTCTATCCTGATCCACTATCCTGACAACGCCAGAGGCCCGAGCCAGTGTTTTCATACCCTCACCTTGTACAGAGAGTACTGGTCGTTGTCCTTGTTCTGGCGTTCGGAAAGGGACCATTCAACTACGATGAAGGACAACTTCACTGTCAGTCATCTAGATGTTCCTCTCTTCGCACCAGGAAGTACAAGGTTCACTGTCTCCCATCTTCCTCTGTGTGGCCCGTAACCATAAAGCAACTCAGAGGAGGAGTGCTGATCTAGGATCAGGCTGTTCCTGTCCAGGTCATCAACCGGCTGTGATTTGGAGACCCGTAAGGCGGCGCACAATTGGCCCCAGCGTCGTCCCGGGTTTGGCCGGTGTCGGCCGTCATTGTAAATAAGAATTTGTTCTTAACTGACTTGCCTAGTTAAATATTATTATTTTAAAAAATAAAAATCTTGTTCAAAGACCAACCTGATTCTAGATCAGCAGTCCTACCCAGAGAGGCTTTGTGGGTAACGGGTCCTGATCTCTATTATATATACTGATACCAGAAGTGCATGTCTTCAAGCAGCATTTAATGTATTAAAGACACACGTCTCTCTGACAACGGTAATGGACTTTTATTACTGCTGTTTTCGTTATTTAACAAATAAAAAAACTTTTTTTCTCCTCCTGTATGCAAATGTATGTAAATCTATTTAAATTCCTGATGTAAATACCAATAAAGGAAATTATGTCAACAGTTTTTAGAGTTCAGGTGAATTTTGTCGTGAGTGTAGAACGCTGCGGAAGAACCCAGTTCATCTGGAGGTAGTAACCCTTTTCTGTTACGGTGGGTTGATAACCAGTTAACTAGTTGACCAGGAACTAACTAGGCCTGAACTGAGGTTTAAATAGCGATCGGCTACTTTATTGACACAGTCATTTAGTTAAGAAAAGTGCAGCACGAGTAGGTTGTTGTTGTTGTTGTTTAAAAAAAAGGTGGAAAGTAGCCTGGGAACCATAGCGACCTATTTATGAAAAGTATCACCATCTATAGCAACAGATGACGTGACTTACCGAAAACGGATGTGTTTAAAGGGGACAGCTGCTTCCACCTAGACCACGCTATAACTCAGCAGAATTACAACATAACTGACTAGAGGAAATAGTCACACAATGAACACTGGCTGGACTCTGAAAGGGAACCCATAGGACTATGTAGGGAATAGGGTTCAATAGGACTCTGGTCTAAAGTAGTGCACTATGTAGGGAATAGGGTTCTATAGGGCTCTGGTCTAAAGTAGTGCACTATATAGGGAATATGGTTCTATAGGACTCTGGTCTAAAGTAGTGCACTATATAGGGAATAGGGTTCTATAGGACTCTGGTCTAAAGTAGTGCACTGTATAGGGAATATGGTTCTATAGGACTCTGGTCTAAAGTAGTGCACTATATAGGGAATAGGGTTCTATAGGACTCTGGTCTAAAGTAGTACACTATATAAGGAATAAGGTTCCATAGGGCTCTGGTCTAAAGTAGTGCACTATATAGGGAATAGGATTCTATAGGACTCCAGGACACTGGTCTAAAGTAGTGCACTATTAGGGAATAGGGATCCATAGAACTCTGGTCTAAAGTAGTGCACTATATAGGGAATAGGGCCCCATAGGACTCTGGTCTAAAGTAGTGCACTATATAGGGAATAGGGTTCCATAATAGGTTTCCATTGGTGATCTTGTCTTGTTGGGTGCTGCTGACAGCCTGGCTGAGCCATGTCGGAACGCATCAGGGCTCTTCATATCCTTCCTCCTCTCCCTCTCCCTTCTTTAACATGCTGACTTACACTCAACGTAAAGAACATTAGGAACACCTTCCTAATATTGAGTTGCACCCCCTTTCGCCCTCAGAACAGCCTGACTTCGTCGGGGACATGAATTCTACAAGGTGTTGAAAGCGTTTCCACAGGGATGCTGGCCCCATGTTGACTCCAATGCTTCCCACAGTTGTGTCAAGTTGGCTGGATGTCCTTTGGGTGGTGGACCGTTCTTGATGCAGACAGGAAACTGTTGAGTGTGAAAAAACCCAGCAGCGTTGCAGTTCTTGACACAAACCGGTACACATGGCTCCTACTACCATACCCTGTTCAAAGACACTTAAATATTTTGTCTTGCCCATTCACCCTCTGAATGGCAAACATACACAATCCATGTCTCAATTGTCTCAAGGCTTAAATCCTTCTTGAACCCGTCTCCTCCCCTTCATCTACACTGATTGAAGTGGATTTAATAAGTGACATCAATAAGGGATCATAACTTTCACGGTGTTCCTAATGTTTTGAACAGTCAATGGAGACTACATTATTACCTGGTCAGTCTGTCATGGTGTTCCTAATGTTTTGAACAGTCAATGGAGACTGCAGTATTACCTGGTCAGTCTATGTCATGGTGTTCCTAATGTTTTGAACAGTCAATGGAGACTACAGTATTACCTGGTCAGTCTATGTCATGGTGTTCCTAATGTTTTGAACAGTCAATGGAGACTACAGTATTACCTGGTCAGTCTATGTCATGGTGTTCCTAATGTTTTGAACAGTCAATGGAGACTACAGTATTACCTGGTCAGTCTATGTCACGGTGTTCCTAATGTTTTGAACAGTCAATGGAGACTACATTATTACCTGGTCAGTCTGTCATGGTGTTCCTAATGTTTTGAACAGTCAATGGAGACTACAGTATTACCTGGTGTTCCTAATGTTTTGAACAGTCAATGGAGACTACAGTATTACCTGGTCAGTCTATGTCATGGTGTTCCTAATGTTTTGAACAGTCAATGGAGACTACAGTATTACCTGGTCAGTCTATGTCATGGTGTTCCTAATGTTTTGAACAGTCAATGGAGACTACAGTATTACCTGGTCAGTCTATGTCATGGTGTTCCTAATGTTTTGAACAGTTAATGGAGACTGCAGTATTACCTGGTCAGTCTATGTCATGGTGTTCCTAATGTTTTGAACAGTCAATGGAGACTACAGTATTACCTAGTCAGTCTATGTCATGGTGTTCCTAATGTTTTGAACAGTCAATGGAGACTACAGTATTACCTGGTCAGTCTATGTCATGGTGTTCCTAATGTTTTGAACAGTCAATGGAGACTACAGTATTACCTGGTCAGTCTGTGTCATGGAAAGAGCCGGTGTTCCTAATGTTTTGAACAGTCAATGGAGACTACAGTATTACCTGGTGTTCCTAATGTTTTGTCCCCTCAGTGCATGTTTGTAATGTATAAATATTTTACCATATACAGGTATGTATACCGACCGTACACCTCCTAGGTACACACATAATTAAACATATATACTTTGTACATATATATTTATATATACCTGTACATGTACATCCCATGTATAAAAGGTAACACACACCAACTTTACAAGTACAGACTCGCTCTCCTTCATCATCATCATCTTCATAATTCCCACACGTACAGATTCTCAGACATACATTCAAAGAGTTGGGCTTCTATTATAAAAAAACAATGTCCAGTTTCAACACTTTCCAATGTGTTTTTCCTTTAAAAAGCTGTGGGAAGAATCCCCTCCCCCCCAAAAAAATGTTGGATAAGATGGGAGGGAAAAGGCTTGTGGCTCCCAAATGGTAGCCTACTTCCTGTGTAGTGCTATAGGGCCCCTATGGGCCCTGGTCAAAAGTATGTAGGGAATAGGCTACCGACAGGGTTCAATTACAGTGCCCAATAGGGTCCAATTACAGTGCCCGATAGGGTCCAATTACAGTGCCCAATAGGGTCCAATTACAGTGTTACACGTTGTTAAGAGCGATGGACTGATAACCGAAAGGTTGCTAGATCGAATCCCTGAGCTGACAAGGTAAAAATCTGTCGTTCTGCCCCTGAACAAGACAGTTAACCCACTGTTTCTAGGCCGTCATTGACAATAAGAATTTGTTCTTTAAACTAACTTACCTAGTTAAATAAAGGTTAAATAAAAAACAGGGTTCAATTACAGTGCCAACAGGGACACAAGTCATGGCGTTCATTCGCTACGTCTCATCTTCTCCTCGCAGGTTGGTGGTTCATTTGCATAATATATTCAGGGTTCTATTTTTTATTTGTTTTGCTAAACAGCATTTCCTTTTTATTATAAAGCAGAAACTCTGTAAAGAGAAAGGGGTGTCTCTACAACACCTCAGTCAGAGAGTCGCATCACCAGTCTGATCTGTCGTCTCACCAGTCTGATCTGTCACCGCAGTCAGAGAGTCGTCTCACCAGTCTGATCTGTCACCTCAGTCAGAGAGTCGCATCACCAGTCTGATCTGTCGTCTCACCAGTCTGATCTGTCACCGCAGTCAGAGAGTCGCCTCACCAGTCTGATCTGTCACCTCAGTCTGAGTCGTCTCACCAGTCTGATTTGTCACCTCAGTCAGAGAGTCGTCTCACCAGTCTGATCTGTCGTCTCACCAGTCTGATCTGTCACCTCAGTCAGAGTCGTCTCACTATTGTGATCTGTCACCTCAGTCAGAGAGTCGTCTCACCAGTCTGATCTGTCGTCTCACCAGTCTGATCTGTCACCGCAGTCAGAGTCGCCTCACCAGTCTGATCTGTCACCTCAGTCAGAGAGTCGCATCACCAGTCTGATCTGTCGTCTCACCAGTCTGATCTGTCACCGCAGTCAGAGTCGTCTCACCAGTGTGATCTGTCACCTCAGTCAGAGAGTCGTCTCACCAGTCTGATCTGTCGTCTCACCAGTCTGATCTGTCACCGCAGTCAGAGTCGTCTCACCAGTGTGATCTGTCACCTCTTTCAGAGAGTCGTCTCACCAGTCTGATCTGTCGCCTCACCAGTCTGATCTGTCGCTTCACCAGTCTGATCTGTCACCGCAGTCAGAGAGTCGCCTCACCAGTCTGATCTTTCGCCTCACCAGTCTGATCTGTCGCCTCACCAGTCTGATCTGTCGGCGCTGCATGTGCTTCTATAGACAGGGTTGTTGACATCAAGCTGTACAGCGCAGGTCAAGGGGTCAGGAAACATCCCAGCTCAATGTACAGGTACAGACATAATCAAGGCACAACGATCTACAAGTAGATTTGTTTCTTTCAATAAAGTAGTTGTACAAAATACTATTACATTTTACAGTCTGTACAGGATAAATCAAGAAGCAGTGTTCAGTTCAGTACAAGTTTTTAAACTAACAAAATAAACAGAAAACAATAATAAAAGGAATCAATTCTGTCGCCGCCCCCGCCCGCCCCTCCCGTCCCCCGCCCCTCTGTCTGTCCCCCCCCCCTCTGTCTGTCCCCCCCCCCTCCCCCCCCTCTGTCTGTCCCCCGCCCCTCTGTCTGTCCCCCACCCCCCCCCCTCTGTCTGTCCCCCCCCCCTCTGTCTGTCCCCCACCCCCCCCCCCTCTGTCTGTCCCCCCCCCCCTCTGTCTGACCCCGCCCCTCTGTCTGTCCCCCACCCCCCCCCCCTCTGTCTGTCCCCCGCCCCTCCCCCCCCTCTGTCTGTCCCCCGCCCGCCCCTCCCATCCCCCCTCTGTCTGTCCCTCGCCCCTCTGTCTGTCCCCCGCCCCTCCCCCCCCTCTGTCTGTCCCCTGTCCCTCTGTCTGTCCCCCACCCCCCCCCCCCTCTGTCTGTCCCCCACCCCCCCCCCCCCCTCTGTCTGTCCCCCCCCCTCTGTCTGTCCCCCCCCCTCTGTCTGACCCCGCCCCTCTGTCTGTCCCCCCCCCCCCCTCTGTCTGACCCCGCCCCTCTGTCTGTCCCCCCCCCCCCCCCCCCCCCCCTCTGTCTGTCCCCCCCCTCTGTCTGTCCCCCGCCCCTCCACCCCCCCCCCCCCTCTGTCTGTCCCCCCCCCTGTCTGTCCCCCGCCCCTCCCGTCCCCCCTCTGTCTGTCCCCTGCCCCTTTGTCTGTCCCCCGCCCCTCTGTCTGTCCCCCGCCCCTCCCGTCCCTCGGTCATAGATGTTCTAAGCTAAAACGATGGTTGTTGTTGCTGACAGACCAGTCAGTCAGTCAGTCAGTCAGCCAGTCAGTCAATGTGTCGGTTAGTTGTTCCCTCTAGGACGGCGTCACGCCAGGCAGAAAGCAGAGATAACAGGGCTTAGTCCCATTCTTTTCTTCATTCATTAGTTCGTTCATCTGTTCATTCCATTGTTTTCTTCCTGGCTCCCAGTTGTCCCTCCCTCCCTCCCTCTCTTCCCCTGCTCTGTATCAGTCCTTTAGGGCCTCAAACAACATCCCTCAGTCGACGTGGAACACTGGTACTGTGTAAGACAGAGTATTAAATATTGTGATGCTACATTGTGTTGATCCTTCCTCAACAACAAAAGGTATTTAACAACCTGTGCATTAAAGCAAAGTGCATTTTCTGTTCTTCTTCCTCGTTTGTCTTCCTCCTCCCTCTCTCCATCTCTCCGTGATCACTCTCTCTTCGGGAAGTGATTCGGGGGGGGGGGGGGGTGGGGGGGGGTGACACACACACACACACACACACACACACACACACACACACACACTGATCCACACACCACCACCTCCCAGCCAGCCAGCCAGCTAGCCAGTCAGTCAGTCCAGTACACACCACCACCCACCTAGCCAGCCAGCCAGCCTGCCAGCCAGTCAGCCAGCCAGCCAGCTAGCCTGTCAGTCAGTCAGTCCAGTACACACCACCACCTCCCACCTAGCAAGCCAGCCAGCCAGCTAGCCAGTCAGTCAGTCCAGTACACACCACCCACCTAGCAAGCCAGCCAGCCAGCCAGCCAGCCAGTCAGTCAGTCAGTCCAGTACACACCACCTCCCACCTAGGCAGCCAGCCAGCCAGCAAGAGTCAGTCCACTAGCCCAATCCAACAACATGTCCCGGCAGTACAGGAGGAGGAGGAGGAAACCTCAGGCTTCAGGAAACCTCAGGAAACTCCCCTTCCATTCCTTCATGTCTGTGAAAAGGAGGAATGACTCCTCAGTCAGTCTCCCAACAAGAGGATGACTCCTCAGTCAGTCTCCCAACAAGAGGAAGAGGATGTCACCTCAGTCAGTCTCCCAACAAGAGGAAGAGGATGTCACCTCAGTCAGTCTCCCAACAAGAGGAAGAGGATGTCACCTCAGTCAGTCTCCCAACAAGAGGAAGAGGATGTCATCTCAGTCAGTCTCCCAACAAGAGGATGTCACCTCAGTCAGTCTCCCAACAAGAGGAAGAGGATGTCACCCCAGTCAGTCTCCCAACAAGAGGAAGAGGATGTCACCTCAGTCAGTCTCCCAACAAGAGGAAGAGGATGTCACCTCAGTCAGTCTCCCAACAAGAGGATGACTCCTCAGTCAGTCTCCCAACAAGAGGAAGAGGATGTCATCTCAGTCAGTCTCCCAACAAGAGCATGACTCCTCAGTCAGTCTCCCAACAAGAGGAAGAGGATGTCACCTCAGTCAGTCTCCCAACAAGAGGAAGAGGATGTCACCTCAGTCAGTCTCCCAACAAGAGGAAGAGGATGTCACCTCAGTCAGTCTCCCAACAAGAGGAAGAGGATGTCACCTCAGTCAGTCTCCCAACAAGAGGATGTCACCTCAGTCAGTCTCCCAACAAGAGGAAGAGGATGTCACCCCAGTCAGTCTCCCAACAAGAGGAAGAGGATGTCACCTCAGTAGTACTTAGTAGTCCCCATCAGGACAGAGGGACGGGACAGAGGGTGGGGTTAGGAAGGGGCAGGTCAGTTTTTGGGGTCGAGGATGCAAAATGGTTGAATAAAACCCCAGAAGGCTTGATGGGTGTGTGTGTGTGTGTGTATATATGTGTCTGTCTGTCTATTCCTTCACAAGAGTTCGTACTGCCTCAGATGCATCCTCTGAATCATATCTCGACAGTCGTTGAAGACTCTCCTGATGTTCTCCGTGTCCACAGCACAGGTGAAGTGGGGGTAGCAGTAGTGTCTGCCATCTCCACTGGCTGTGCTGATCCTCTGAGGACGGGAGAGGTGAGAGGGCATGTTTGATTAGTCTACATCAGGCCAGGGTTATCAACAAGAGTATGACAACAGGTGTTAAACAGGGACTTTTAAAGCTACAGTCTGTGATTGGTATATTACATTAACGTTTGGACATTTTGAACAAAACGGCAGCCAATTTGTTTTTTTGTTTTTTTTAAATCCCAGATTGTAGGTTTGAACATGAATTAGTAATACTGAATACTTACCAGGAACTCGTCTCGGATGAAAAACTTAGCTCTAGTCACTTTGGGGTCTTCACCAGGTTCACCAGGAGTTGCTGTAGAACAGAGACAGACAGAAACACACTGCGGGTTCAACTGCCTGATAAAACAAGAGAGGACATCCAAGGAGTTCAAATAGAGCATGGTGTGGTATGGTGTAGTGAGCATGGTGTGGTATGGTGTGGTATGGTGTAGTGAGCATGGTGTGGTATGGTGTGGTATGGTGTAGTGAGCATGGTGTGGTATGGTGTGGTATGGTGTAGTGAGCATGGTGTGGTATGGTGTAGTATGGTGTAGTATGGTGCGGCATGGTGTGGTATGGTGTAGTATGGTGTAGTATGGTGTAGTGAGCATGGTGTGGTATGGTGTAGTGAGCATGGTGTGGCATGGTGTGGTATGGTGTAGTATGGTGTAGTACGGTGTGGTATGGTGTAGTATGGTGTAGTACGATGTGGTATGGTGTGGTATGGTGTGGTATGGTGTAGTATGGTGTAGTATGGTGCGGCATGGTGTGGTATGGTGTAGTGAGCATGGTGTGGTATGGTGTAGTGAGCATGGTGTAGTATGGTGTAGTATGGTGTAGTGAGCATGGTGTGGTATGGTGTGGTATGGTGTAGTACGGTGTGGTATGGCGTAGTATGGTGTAGTATGGTGCGGCATGGTGTGGTATGGTGTAGTGAGCATGGTGTGGTATGGTGTAGTGAGCATGGTGTAGTATGGTGTAGTATGGTGTAGTGAGCATGGTGTGGTATGGTGTGGTATGGTGTAGTACGGTGTGGTATGGCGTAGTGAGCATGGTGTGGTATGGTGTAGTGAGCATGTGTGGTATGGCGTAGTGAGCATGGTGTGGTATGGTGTGGTATGGTGTAGTACGGTGTGGTATGGCGTAGTGAGCATGGTGTGGTATGGTGTGGTATGGTGTAGTACGGTGTGGTATGGCGTAGTGAGCATGGTGTGGTATGATGTAGTGAGCATGTGTGGTATGGCGTAGTGAGCATGGTGTGGTATGGTGTGGTATGGCGTAGTGAGCATGGTGTAGTATGGTGTAGTATGGTGTAGTGAGCATGGTGTGGCATGGTGTGGTATGGTGTAGTATGGTGTAGTATGGTGCGGCATGGTGTGGTATGGTGTAGTGAGCATGGTGTGGTATGGTGTAGTGAGCATGGTGTAGTATGGTGTAGTGAGCATGTGTGGTATGGTGTAGTGAGCATGTGTGGTATGGCGTAGTGAGCATGGTGTGGTATGGTGTGGTATGGCGTAGTGAGCATGGTGTGGTATGGTGTAGTATGGTGTAGTGAGCATGGTGTGGTATGGTGTAGTATGGTGTAGTGAGCATGGTGTGGTATGGCATAGTGAGCATGGTGTGGTATGGTGTGGTATGGTGTGGTATGGTGTAGTGAGCATGGTGTGGTGTAGTGAGCATGGTGTGGTGTAGTGAGCATGGTGTGGTGTGGTGTAGTGAGGGGTTTGTGGTGAGGGGTGGTGTGGTGAGGTGTCGTGAGGGATGATGTGGTGTGGGATGGTGTGGGTTAATGTGATGTGGGTTCATGTGATGTGGTGTGGGATGGTGTGGGATAATGTGATGTGGTGTGGGATGGTGTGGGTTAATGTGGTGTGGGATGGTGTGGGTTAATGTGGTGTGGGATGGTGTGGGTTAATGTGGTGTGGGATGGTGTGGGTTAATGTGATGTGGGATGGTGTGGGTTAATGTGGTGTGGGATGGTGTGGGTTAATGTGATGTGGTGTGGGATGGTGTGGGTTAATGTGATGTGGTGTGGGTTAATGTGGTGTGGGATGGTGTGGGTTAATGTGATGTGGTGTGGGATGGTGTGGTTAATGTGATGTGGTGTGGGTTAATGTGGTGTGGGATGGTGTGGGCTAATGTAATGTGGTGTGGGATGGTGTGGGTTAATGTGGTGTGGGATGGTGTGGGTTAATGTGGTGTGGGATGGTGTGGGTTAATGTGATGTGGTGTGGTCTGGGTTAATGTGGTGTGGTGTGGGATGGTGTGGTGTGGGTTAATGTGGTGTGGGATGGTGTGGGATGGTGTGGGTTAATGTGATGTGGTGTGGGATGGTGTGGGTTAATGTGATGTGGTGTGGGTTAATGTGGTGTGGGATGGTGTGGGTTAATGTGATGTGGTGTGGGATGGTGTGGGTTAATGTGGTGTGGGATGGTGTGGGGTGATGTGGTGTGGTGTGGGTTAATGTGGTGTGGTGTGGGATGGTGTGGGTTAATGTGGTGTGGGATGGTGTGGGTTAATGTGATGTGGTGTGGGATGGTGTGGGTTAATGTGGTGTGGGATGGTGTGGGTTAATGTGATGTGGTGTGGGATGGCGTAGTGAGCATGGTGTGGTATGGTGTAGTGAGCATGGTGTGGTATGATGTGGTATAGTGTAGTATGGTGTAGTGAGCATGGTGTGGTATGATGTGGTATGGTGTAGTGAGCATGGTGTGGTATGGCATAGTGAGCATGGTGTGGTATGGTGTGGTATGGTGTGGTATGGTGTAGTGAGCATGGTGTGGTGTAGTGAGCATGGTGTGGTGTAGTGAGCCTGGTGTGGTGTGGTGTAGTGAGGGGTTTGTGGTGAGGGGTGGTGTGGTGAGGTGTCGTGAGGGATGATGTGGTGTGGGATGGTGTGGGTTAATGTGATGTGGGTTCATGTGATGTGGTGTGGGATGGTGTGGGATAATGTGATGTGGTTTTGGATGGTGTGGGTTAATGTGGTGTGGTGTGGGATGGTGTGGGTTAATGTGATGTGGTGTGGGATGGTGTGGGTTAATGTGGTGTGGGATGGTGTGGGTTAATGTGATGTGGGATGGTGTGGGTTAATGTGGTGTGGGATGGTGTGGGTTAATGTGATGTGGTGTGGGTTAATGTGGTGTGGGATGGTGTGGGTTAATGTGATGTGGTGTGGGATGGTGTGGTTAATGTGATGTGGTGTGGGTTAATGTGGTGTGGGATGGTGTGGGTTAATGTAATGTGGTGTGGGATGGTGTGGGTTAATGTGGTGTGGGATGGTGTGGGTTAATGTGGTGTGGGATGGTGTGGGTTAATGTGATGTGGTGTGGTCTGGGTTAATGTGGTGTGGTGTGGGATGGTGTGGGTTAATGTGGTGTGGGATGGTGTGGGATGGTGTGGGTTAATGTGATGTGGTGTGGGATGGTGTGGGTTAATGTGATGTGGTGTGGGTTAATGTGGTGTGGGATGGTGTGGGTTAATGTGATGTGGTGTGGGATGGTGTGGGTTAATGTGGTGTGGGATGGTGTGGGTTAATGTGGTGTGGGATGGTGTGGGGTGATGTGGTGTGGTGTGGGTTAATGTGGTGTGGTGTGGGATGGTGTGGGTTAATGTGGTGTGGGATGGTGTGGGTTAATGTGATGTGGTGTGGGATGGTGTGGGTTAATGTGGTGTGGGATGGTGTGGGTTAATGTGGTGTGGGATGGTGTGGGTTAATGTGATGTGGTGTGGGATGGTGTGGGTTAATGTGATGTGGTGTGGGATGGTGTGGGTTAATGTGGTGTGGGATGGTGTGGGTTAATGTGGTGTGGGATGGTGTGGGTTAATGTGGTGTGGGATGGTGTGGGTTAATGTGATGTGGTGTGGTCTGGGTTAATGTGGTGTGGTGTGGGATGGTGTGGGTTAATGTGATGTGGGATGGTGTGGGTTAATGTGGTGTGGGATGGTGTGGGTTAATGTGGTGTGGGATGGTGTGGGTTAATGTGGTGTGGGATGGTGTGGGTTAATGTGATGTGGGATGGTGTGGGTTAATGTGGTGTGGTGAGCTGCCTACCTTCATTGGGTAAGGTGTAGCGGGCATATTCAGGGAAGTAGTTTTCGATTTTGGATTTTCCAGCTAATACCTTCTCAGCCAACATGTCCTGCTTGTTCAGAAATAATATGACCGATATAGTGCGTAACCATCTGGAGATTAACAACAAACAAACAAACATTAAAAAATGTCAGGTCCAGGATAAAGACTTGACTGTGTGATTAAAATATAGAGTACCAGTCAAAAGTTTGGACACACGGACTCATTCCAGGGTTTTTCTTTATTTTTACTATTTCCACATTGTAGAATAACAGTGAAGACATCAAAACTATGAAATAACACATACGGAATCATGTGGTTACCAAAAAAAGTGTTAAACAAATCAAAATATATTTTACATTTGAGATTGTTCAAAGTAACCACCCTTTGCCTTCATGACAGCTTTGCACACTCTTGGCATTCTCTCAACCAGCTTCATGAGGTAGTCACCTGGAATGCATTTCAATTAACAGGTGTGCCTTGTTAAAAGTCAATTTGTTGAATTTATTTCCTTCTTAATGTGTTTGAGCCAATCAGTTGTGTTGTGACAAGGTAGGGGTGGTATACAGAAGATAGCCCTATTTGGTAAAAGACCAAGTCCATATTATGGCAAGAACAGCTCAAATAAGCAAAGAGAAACAACAGTTCATCATTACTTTAAGACATGAAGGTCAGTCACTGAGGAACATTTCAATAACTTTGAACGCTTCTTCAAGTGCAGTCTGGAAAACCATCAAGCGTTATGATGAAACTGGCTCTCATGAGGACCACCACAGGAAAGGAAGACCCAGAGTTACCTCTGCTGCAGAGGATAAGTTCATTAGAGTTACCAGCCTCAGAAATTGCAGCCCAAATAAATGCTTCACAGGAAACTGAGTGAATCAGGCCTTCATGGTCGAATTGTTGCAAAGAAACCACAACTAAAGGACACCAATAATAAGAAGAGACTTGCTTAGAGCAAAAAACACAAGCAATGGACATTCAACCAGTGTAAATGTGTCCTTTGGTCTGATGAGTCCAAATGAGAGATATTTGGTTCCTACCACTGTGTCTTTGTAAGACGCAGAGTAGGTGAACAGATGATCTCCGCATGCGTGGTTTCCACCGTGAAGCATGGAGGAGGAGGTGTGATGGTGTGGGGGTGCTTTAGACTAGTCCTGTACTGTCAGTTCTAGCATAAAAATGTAACTGTGTAAGATTCATGGGCATATTCGGGTAGTCTAGTAACTTTAAATGATTCTGTAGATTCTAAAGCTGTACTGTTCTGTATCGTATAAGTCTTTAGTCTCACTCCGGGGGCTTTATCTTAACAAACCTAATGTGACTGTAAACCAAAGCACTTGCAGTGCCACAGAATGCTGCAAGGTGTGCTGCAATACGACGCAACATTTAAAAGGAGGGAACCACTGTAGGTCAAGGGTGCGTCAGAAATATTTTTGCTATTTTTCACAGCCATTATTATGAGTGTAATAGCTGCCGTTGGCGTGAAAGTTTGGCTTTTAATGACTAATAGAGTTGTAAGGTGTGACGAAGGCTTGGCCACTCACTGGCCGATCAACGTGTTCCATGGCTGAAGACGGTTCATTTCCAGTTCTGTAGGTTATTGACGGCATTAGCATTGTCATCTCCAATTTGGCTGGGGGCACGGGAATATTCTCGTCCTAGTCCATTGTGGATTGATACAGTAAAAAAAAAAATATCCAGTGTTTGCTCAATATGCTGACATTGGCTTCAACAAGTATAGATGTTTATGCGTCACACTTCTCCTCAGTATAAAATACTAGGCTCCTGTAAAGGGTATTGTATGTGTGAGGCATGTTTTAGATAAAGCCTAGGCTCCTGTAAAGGGTATTGTATGTGTTAGGCATGTTTTAGATTAAGCCTAGGCTCCTGTAAAGGGTATTGTATGTGTTAGGCATGTTTTAGATAAAGCCTAGGCTCCTGTAAAGGGTATTGTGTGTGTTAGGCATGTTTTAGATAAGCAAGATAAAGCCTAGGCTCCTGTAAAGGGTATTGTATGTGTTAGGCATGTTTTCAATAAGCAAGATAAAGCCTAGGCTCCTGTAAAGGGTATTGTATGTGTGAGGCATGTTTTAGATAAAGCCTAGGCTCCTGTAAAGGGTATTGTATGTGTTAGGCATGTTTTAGATAAAGCCTAGGCTCCTGTAAAGGGTATTGTATGTGTTAGGCATGTTTTAGATAAAGCCTAGGCTCCTGTAAAGGGTGTTGTATGTGTTAGGCATGTTTTAGATAAAGCCTAGGCTCCTGTAAAGGGTATTGTATGTGTGAGGCATGTTTTAGATAAAGCCTAGGCTCCTGTAAAGGGTATTGTATGTGTTAGGCATGTTTTAGATAAAGCCTAGGCTCCTGTAAAGGGTATTGTGTGTGTTAGGCATGTTTTAGATAAAGCCTAGGCTCCTGTAAAGGGTATTGTATGTGTGAGGCATGTTTTCAATAAGCAAGATAAAGCCTAGGACTGCCGTTGATGTGGCCTTATAGGACTGAATAATGTTTGGAGGAGCGTGTCTTTGGTAAACGGACAAGATAGTCTACATGGAGGGGTTTATGTTCCATGATGGACATATAGTCTACATGGTTTATGTTCCATGATGGACATATAGTCTACATGGTTTATGTTCCATGATGGACATATAGTCTACATGGAGGGGTTTATGTTCCATGATGGACATATAGTCTACATGGAGGGGTTATGTTCCATGATGGACATATAGTCTACATGGTTTATGTTCCATGATGGACATATAGTCTACATGGTTTATGTTCCATGATGGACATATAGTCTACATGGTTTATGTTCCATGATGGACATATAGTCTCCATGGAGGGGTTTATGTTCCATGATGGACATATAGTCTACATGGAGGGGTTTATGTTCCATGATGGACATATAGTCTACATGGTTTATGTTCCATGATGGACATATAGTCTACATGGTTTATGTTCCATGATGGACATGTAGTCTACATGGTTTATGTTCCATGATGGACATATAGTCTCCATGGAGGGGTTTATGTTCCATGATGGACATATAGTCTACATGGAGGGGTTTATGTTCCATGATGGACATATAGTCTACATGGTTTATGTTCCATGATGGACATATAGTCTACATGGTTTATGTTCCATGATGGACATATAGTCTACATGGTTTATGTTCCATGATGGACATATAGTCTACATGGTTTATGTTCCATGATGGACATATAGTCTACATGGAGGGGTTTATGTTCCATGATGGACATATAGTCTACATGGTTTATGTTCCATGATGGACATATAGTCTACATGGTTTATGTTCCATGATGGACATATAGTCTACATGGTTTATGTTCCATGATGGATATATAGTCTACATGGTTTATGTTCCATGATGGACATATAGTCTACATGGTTTATGTTCCATGATGGACATAAAGTCTACATGGTTTATGTTCCATGATGGACATATAGTCTACATGGTTTATGTTCCATGATGAACATATAGTCTACATGGTTTATGTTCCATGATGAACATATAGTCTACATGGTTTATGTTCCATGATGAACATATAGTCTACATGGTTTATGTTCCATGATGGACATATAGTCTACATGGTTTATGTTCCATGATGAACATATAGTCTACATGGTTTATGTTCCATGATGGACATATAGTCTACATGGAGGGGTTTATGTTCCATGATGGACATATAGTCTACATGGTTTATGTTCCCTGATGGACATATAGTCTACATGGAGGGGTTTATGTTCCATGATGGACATATAGTCTACATGGTTTATGTTCCATGATGGACATATAGTCTACATGGTTTATGTTCCCTGATGGACATATAGTCTACATGGTTTATGTTCCCTGATGGACATATAGTCTACATGGTTTATGTTCCATGATGGACATATAGTCTACATGGAGGGGTTTATGTTCCATGATGGACATATAGTCTACATGGAGGGGTTTATGTTCCATGATGGACATATAGTCTACATGGTTTATGCTCCATGATGGACATATAGTCTACATGGTTTATGTTCCATGATGGACATATAGTCTACATGGTGTATGTTCCATGATGGACATATAGTCTACATGGTTTATGTTCCATGATGGACATATAGTCTACATGGTTTATGCTCCATGATGGACATATAGTCTACATGGTTTATGTTCCCTGATGGACATATAGTCTACATGGTTTATGTTCCATGATGGACATATAGTCTACATGGTTTATGTTCCATGATGGACATATAGTCTACATGGTGGGGTTTATGTTCCATGATGGACATATAGTCTACATGGTTTATGTTCCATGATGGACATATAGTCTACATGGTTTATGTTCCATGATGGACATATAGTCTACATGGTTTATGTTCCATGATGGACATATAGTCTCCATGGAGGGGTTTATGTTCCATGATGGACATATAGTCTACATGGTTTATGTTCCATGATGGACATATAGTCTACATGGTTTATGTTCCATGATGGACATGTAGTCTACATGGTTTATGTTCCATGATGGACATGTAGTCTACATGGTTTATATTCCATGATGGACATGTAGTCTACATGGTTTATGTTCCATGATGGACATATAGTCTACATGGTTTATGTTCCATGATGGACATATAGTCTACATGGTTTATGTTCCATGATGGACATATAGTCTAGATGGAGGGGTTTTACACACATCACAGCCCGGTTGTGATACAGCCTGGATTTCGAACCAGGGTGTCTGTAGTGACGCCTCAAGCACTGAGATGAGGTGCGTTAGACCGCTGCGCCACTCGGGAGTGGCTACTTGGTGAATGCATTGGGCAGGACAAAAAAAACAGCCTGTCATTGAGAGGAGAGGAGAGGAGGCAAGGCTTGGTTGTTAATCAAATGAAACGGAATGGGAACAAAATCATTCATTTTTATGTTTCTAAATACGATGTTTACGGGCAGAAAAGGCTAATCTCCCTGGTTCCATGTGCATTATGGGCAATGTGCATCAGGGCTGGATAGGCTGCTCTTCCGTTGTCAAAATCCCTGCCATAACCAACCACTTTACCACTAAAACCAGATTTTGGTTGGTCTTAAATATTCCCAAAGGCAGCATACTGAAATTGGCACCTTGGCTCATGTTTTTAAGTGCACACCTCAGGTATTCCCACCTCAGTGCAAGCAAGCTCATATAAGACCGGTAATTAACCAATCCTGCAGCTCGGCTTTTAAACTAGAAGAGTGACGGCTTTAACAGGTCGAAATTGCAAACGAGCGTGCGTTTGACAATTGTGCCAGCCGAAAATAACGCCCTTGGATTGGAAGATTGGGAGTTCGATCCCTGGTCAAGTCATATCAAAGACTAAAAATGTGACCTGATCTTCTTGGCACTCAGTGTTAAGGAGGTGGATTGGCTGATCTGCTTGGCACTTAGTGTTAAGGAGATGGATTGGCTGATCTGCTTGGCACTTAGTGTTAAGGAGATGGATTGGCTGATCTGCTTGGCAGGAGAGGGATTGGCTGTTCTGCTTGGCAGGAGAGGGATTGGCTGATCTGCTTGGCAGGAGAGGGATTGGCTGATCTGCTTGGCAGGAGAGGGATTGGCTGATCTGCTTGGCTGGAGATGGATTGGCTGATCTGCTTGGCAGGAGAGGGATTGGCTGATCTGCTTGGCAGGAGATGGAATGGCTGATCTGCTTGGCAGGAGATGGATTGGCTGATCTGCTTGGCTGGAGATGGATTGAGGGTAAGGCCCTGCAGTAGACTAGTGTCCTGTCCAGGGAGTGCACTTGTAATTCAAACAGGAGATACAGGTGGAGGACCTTCATTTGATCACTCTTTTGTTGCTGACAATGCTAATTTGTAGTATATTTGAGGTTTTAAAGGCTTCTAAAGGGGCCTCCTGAGTGGCGCAGCGGTCTAAGGCGCCACTACAGACCCGGGTTCGATCCCACAGGCTGTGTCACAACCGGCTGTGACCGGGAGTCCCATAGGGCGGTGCACAATTGGCCCAGCGTCGTCCCGTGTTTGGGGAGGGTTTGGCCCGGGGGGGCTTTACTTGGCTCATCGCACTCTAGCGACACCTTGTGGCGGGCCGGATGCCTGCAGGCTGACTTCGGTCGTCAGTTGAACGTGTTTCCTCCGACACATTGGTGCGGCTGGCTTCCGGGTTAAGGGGGTGGGTATTAAGAAGTGTGTTTTGGAGGACGCATGACGCGACATTCGCCTCTCCCAAGCCCATTGGTGAGTTGCAGTGATGAAACAAGATCGTAATTGGATATCACAAAATAGCTATCCAATTGAAAATTGTCAGACTTGATTTGCCCTAACGAAAAATGTATCAACCCCGACATAAAATGTCCATTAATTACAATCAACATAATAATTCACAATTCCTGTTGAAGCAAGATTATTTTCCTGCTACAGCAAACTGGCTCAAATTAAGATCCTACATCTGTAGGCTCATCCCCTATGGGCCATCCTGGCTTGGACAAGGCAACTTACTTACTTTATACAGCCTGTGTTGTATGGACATATGAAGGGTTATAAACGGACCTGTTATTCTAGGTACTGTGGAAGAGGGTTAGGGTTATATCAGTATTTATAAATTGGGTGGTTCGAACTCTGCATGCTGATTGGCTGACAGCCGTGGTATATCAGACCGTATACCACGGGTAAGACGAAACACTTATTTTTACTGCTCTAATTACATTGGAAACCAGTTTATAATAGCAAAAAGGCGTTGCATCGTACCTAAGAACAACCCTTAGCCGTGGTATATTGGCCACATATCACACCCCCTTGTGTCTTATTGCTTAAATATAGATCTAAACAGACCTGTTATTCCAGATATGGTGAAAGAAGCCCAGGGATAGAGGGTTAGGGTTATATCAGTACAGAACTGGTCAAAGGTTTTATAACACCTACTCATTCAAGGGTTTTTCTTTATTTTTACTATTTTCTACATTGTAGAATAATAGTGAAGGCATCAAAACTATGAAATAACACACATGGATTCATGTAGTATCCAAAAAAAGTGTTAAATCAAAATATATTTAAAATAACAACCCTTTGCCTTGATCACAGCTTTGCACTCTCTTCGCATTCTCTCAACCAGCTTAACCTGGAATGCTTTTCCAACAGTCTTGAGGGAGTTCCCACATATGCTGAGCACTTGTTGGCTGCTTTTCCTTCACTCTGCGGTCCAACTCATCCCAAACCATCTCAGTTGGGTTGTGGTCTAGTGATTGTGGAGGCCAGGTCATCTGATGCAGCAATCCATCACTCTCCTTCTTGGTCAAATAGCCCTTACACATCCTGGAGCTGATGGGATGGGCGTACTGCTGCAGGATGCTGTGGTAGCCATGCTGGTTAAGTGTGCCTTGAATTCTAAATAAATCACTGACAGTATCACCAGAAAAGCACCCCCAAACCATCACACCTCCTCCTCCATGCTTTACGGCGGGAAATTCACATGCAGAGATCATCCGTTCACCCACACCGCGTCTCACCAAGACATGGAAGTTGGAAGCAAAAATCTCTAATTTGGACCAAAGCACAAATTTCCACCGGTCTAATTTCCATTGCTCGGGTTTCTTGGCCCAAGCAAGTCTCTTCTTATTATTGGTGTCCTTTACTAGTGGTTTCTTTGCAGCCATTTGACCATGAAGGCCTGATTCACGCAGTCTCCTCTGAACAGTTGATGTTGAGATGTGTCTGTTACTTGAACTCTGTGAAGCGTTTATTTAGGCTGCAATTTCTGAGGCTGGTAACTCTAATGAACTTATCCTCTGCAGCAGAGATAACTCTGGGTCTTCCATTCCTGTGGCGGTCCTCATGAGAGCCAGTTTCACCATAGTGCTTGATGGTTTTTGCGACTGCACTTGAAGAAACTTTCAAATTTCTTGAAAAGTTATTGACATGTTCCATATAGATTAACCTTAATCTCTTAAAGTAATGATGGACTGTCGTTTGTCTTTGCTCATTTGTGCTGTTCTTGCCATAATATGAACTTGGTCTTTTTTTTGTTTTTGAATATTACGTTTTTTGACATTTTCCATATAAGAACATTCAAAACAAAAATGAGAAGATATTAGACAACAATATAACAAAGTGACAATAACAGTGTGTAAATGCAATCAAATAAAAATATATATATACAAGTCATAATAAAAAACGAATGAGTGTAATAAAATTACAAAATCATTTTAGACCCAAGCCACCCCCTGTACCCGGATTTTGAACTACTCCTCTCTGGGCGCCGGTATAGGGCACCGCTCAGCAGGAAAAACACAACTAGACAGTCATTTGTGCCAGGTGTGAAATCCCTCCTAAATAGCTCGGGCTAATGTTCCTATCCACTCAGTAAGGCCAGCAGGCTAATGTTCCTATAGACTCAGTAAGGCCAGCAGGCTAATATTCCTATAGACTCAGTAAGGCCAGCAGGCTAATATTCCTATCCACTCAGTAAGGCCAGCAGGCTAATGTTCCTATCCACTCAGTAAGGCCAGCAGGCTAATGTTCCTATCCACCCAGTAAGGCCAGCAGGTTAATGTTCCTATCGACCCAGTAAGGCCAGCAGGCTAATGTTCCTATCAACTCAGTAAGACCAGCAGGCTAATGTTCCTATAGACTCAGTAAGGCCAGCAGGCTAATATTCCTATAGACTCAGTAAGGCCAGCAGGCTAATGTTCCTATAGACTCAGTAAGGCCAGCAGGCTAATGTTCCTGTAGACTCAGTAAGGCCAGCAGGCTAATGTTCCTATCCACCCAGTAAGGCCAGCAGGCTAATGTTCCTATCCACCCAGTAAGGCCAGCAGGCTAATGTTCCTATAGACTCAGTAAGACTAGCAGGCTAATGTTCCTATAGACCCAGTAAGGCCAGCAGGCTAATGTTCCTATAGACTCAGTAAGACCAGCAGGCTAATGTTCCTATCAACTCAATAAGGCCAGCAGTCTAATGTTCCTATCCACCCAGTAAGGCCAGCAGGCTAATGTTCCTATCCACTCAGTAAGGCCAGCAGGCTAATGTTCCTATAGACTCAGTAAGACCAGCAGGCTAATATTCCTATAGACTCAGTAAGGCCAGCAGGCTAATGTTCCTATCCACTCAGTAAGGCCAGCAGGCTAATGTTCCTATAGACTCAGTAAGGCCAGCAGGCTAATGTTCCTATAGACTCAGTAAGGCCAGCAGGCTAATGTTCCTATCCACCCAGTAAGTTCAGCAGGCTAATGTTCCTATCCACCCAGTAAGGCCAGCAGGCTAATGTTCCTATAGACTCAGTAAGACTAGCAGGCTAATGTTCCTATAGACCCAGTAAGGCCAGCAGGCTAATGTTCCTATAGACTCAGTAAGACCAGCAGGCTAATGTTCCTATCAACTCAATAAGGCCAGCAGTCTAATGTTCCTATCCACCCAGTAAGGCCAGCAGGCTAATGTTCCTATCCACTCAGTAAGGCCAGCAGGCTAATGTTCCTATAGACTCAGTAAGACCAGCAGGCTAATATTCCTATAGACTCAGTAAGGCCAGCAGGCTAATGTTCCTATCCACTCAGTAAGGCCAGCAGGCTAATGTTCCTATAGACTCAGTAAGGCCAGCAGGCTAATGTTCCTATAGACTCAGTAAGGCCAGCAGGCTAATGTTCCTATCCACCCAGTAAGTTCAGCAGGCTAATGTTCCTATAGACTCAGTAAGACCAGCAGGCTAATATTCCTATAGACTCAGTAAGGCCAGCAGGCTAATGTTCCTATCCACTCAGTAAGGCCAGCAGGCTAATGTTCCTATAGACTCAGTAAGACCAGCAGGCTAATATTCCTATAGACTCAGTAAGGCCAGCAGGCTAATGTTCCTATCCACTCAGTAAGGCCAGCAGGCTAATGTTCCTATCCACTCAGTAAGGCCAGCAGGCTAATGTTCCTATAGACTCAGTAAGGCCAGCAGGCTAATGTTCCTATAGACTCAGTAAGGCCAGCAGGCTAATGTTCCTATCCACCCAGTAAGTTCAGCAGGCTAATGTTCCTATAGACTCAGTAAGACCAGCAGGCTAATATTCCTATAGACTCAGTAAGGCCAGCAGGCTAATGTTCCTATCCACTCAGTAAGGCCAGCAGGCTAATGTTCCTATAGACTCAGTAAGACCAGCAGGCTAATATTCCTATAGACTCAGTAAGGCCAGCAGGCTAATGTTCCTATCCACTCAGTAAGGCCAGCAGGCTAATGTTCCTATAGACTCAGTAAGGCCAGCAGGCTAATATTCCTATAGACTCAGTAAGGCCAGCAGGCTAATATTCCTATCCACTCAGTAAGGCCAGCAGGCTAATGTTCCTATCCACTCAGTAAGGCCAGCAGGCTAATGTTCCTATCCACCCAGTAAGGCCAGCAGGTTAATGTTCCTATCGACCTAGTAAGGCCAGCAGGCTAATGTTCCTATCAACTCAGTAAGACCAGCAGGCTAATGTTCCTATAGACTCAGTAAGGCCAGCAGGCTAATATTCCTATAGACTCAGTAAGGCCAGCAGGCTAATGTTCCTATAGACTCAGTAAGGCCAGCAGGCTAATGTTCCTGTAGACTCAGTAAGGCCAGCAGGCTAATGTTCCTATCCACCCAGTAAGGCCAGCAGGCTAATGTTCCTATCCACCCAGTAAGGCCAGCAGGCTAATGTTCCTATAGACTCAGTAAGACTAGCAGGCTAATGTTCCTATAGACCCAGTAAGGCCAGCAGGCTAATGTTCCTATAGACTCAGTAAGACCAGCAGGCTAATGTTCCTATCAACTCAATAAGGCCAGCAGTCTAATGTTCCTATCCACCCAGTAAGGCCAGCAGGCTAATGTTCCTATCCACTCAGTAAGGCCAGCAGGCTAATGTTCCTATAGACTCAGTAAGGCCAGCAGGCTAATGTTCCTATAGACTCAGTAAGGCCAGCAGGCTAATGTTCCTATAGACTCAGTAAGGCCAGCAGGCTAATGTTCCTATCCACCCAGTAAGTTCAGCAGGCTAATGTTCCTATAGACCCAGTAAGTTCAGCAGGCTAATGTTCCTATAGACTCAGTAAGTTCAGCAGGCTAATGTTCCTATAGACTCAGTAAGTTCAGCAGGCTAATGTTCCTATAGACTCAGTAAGGCCAGCAGGCTAATGTTCCTATCCACCCAGTAAGACCAGCAGGCTAATGTTCCTATAGACCCAGTAAGGCCAGCAGGCTAATGTTCCTATAGACCCAGTAAGTTCAGCAGGCTAATGTTCCTATCCACCCAGTAAGGCCAGCAGGCTAATGTTCCTATAGACACAGTAAGGCCAGTAGGCTAATGTTACCATAGACTCAGTAAGGCCAGCAGGCTAATGTTCCTATCCACTCAGTAAGGCCAGCAGGCTAATGTTCCTATCCACTCAGTAAGGCCAGCAGGCTAATGTTCCTATCCACTCAGTAAGGCCAGCAGGCTAATGTTCCTATAGACTCAGTAAGGCCAGCAGGCTAATGTTCCTATAGACTCAGTAAGGCCAGCAGGCTAATGTTCCTATAGACTCAGTAAGGCCAGCAGGCTAATGTTCCTATCCACCCAGTAAGGCCAGCAGGCTAATGTTCCTATAGACTCAGTAAGGCCAGCAGGCTAATGTTCCTATAGACTCAGTAAGGCCAGCAGGCTAATGTTCCTATAGACTCAGTAAGGCCAGCAGGCTAATGTTCCTATAGACTCAGTAAGGCCAGCAGGCTAATGTTCCTATAGACCCAGTAAGACCAGCAGGCTAATGTTCCTATAGACTCAGTAAGGCCAGCAGGCTAATGTTCCTATAGACTCAGTAAGGCCAGCAGGCTAATGTTCCTATAGACTCAGTAAGACCAGCAGGCTAATGTTCCTATAGACCCAGTAAGACCAGCAGGCTAATGTTCCTATCCACCCAGTAAGTTCAGCAGGCTAATGTTCCTATAGACTCAGTAAGGCCAGCAGGCTAATGCTCCTATAGACTCAGTAAGGCCAGCAGGCTAATGTTCCTATAGACTCAGTAAGACCAGCAGGCTAATGTTCCTATAGACCCAGTAAGGCCAGCAGGCTAATGTTCCTATAGACTCAGTAAGGCCAGCAGGCTAATGTTCCTATAGACCCAGTAAGACCAGCAGGCTAATGTTCCTATAGACTCAGTAAGGCCAGCAGGCTAATGTTCCTATAGACTCAGTAAGGCCAGCAGGCTAATGTTCCTATAGACCCAGTAAGACCAGCAGGCTAATGTTCCTATAGACCCAGTAAGGCCAGCAGGCTAATGTTCCTATAGACTCAGTAAGACCAGCAGGCTAATGTTCCTATAGACTCAGTAAGGCCAGCAGGCTAATGTTCCTATAGACTCAGTAAGGCCAGCAGGCTAATGTTCCTATAGACTCAGTAAGACCAGCAGGCTAATGTTCCTATAGACTCAGTAAGGCCAGCAGGCTAATGTTCCTATAGACTCAGTAAGGCCAGCAGGCTAATGTTCCTATAGACTCAGTAAGACCAGCAGGCTAATGTTCCTATAGACTCAGTAAGGCCAGCAGGCTAATGTTCCTATAGACTCAGTAAGGCCAGCAGGCTAATGTTCCTATAGACTCAGTAAGGCCAGCAGGCTAATGTTCCTATAGACTCAGTAAGGCCAGCAGGCTAATGTTCCTATAGACTCAGTAAGGCCAGCAGGCTAATGTTCCTATAGACTCAGTAAGGCCAGCAGGCTAATGTTCCTATAGACTCAGTAAGGCCAGCAGGCTAATGTTCCTATAGACCCAGTAAGACCAGCAGGCTAATGTTCCTATAGACCCAGTAAGACCAGCAGGCTAATGTTCCTATAGACCCAGTAAGACCAGCAGGCTAATGTTCCTATAGACTCAGTAAGACCAGCAGGCTAATGTTCCTATAGACTCAGTAAGGCCAGCAGGCTAATGTTCCTATAGACCCAGTAAGGCCAGCAGGCTAATGTTCCTATAGACTCAGTAAGACCAGCAGGCTAATGTTCCTATAGACTCAGTAAGACCAGCAGGCTAATGTTCCTATAGACTCAGTAAGGCCAGCAGGCTAATGTTCCTATAGACTCAGTAAGGCCAGCAGGCTAATGTTCCTATAGACTCAGTAAGGCCAGCAGGCTAATGTTCCTATAGACCCAGTAAGGCCAGCAGGCTAATGTTCCTATAGACCCAGTAAGGCCAGTAGGCTAATGTTCCTATCCACTCAGTAAGGCCAGCAGGCTAATGTTCCTATAGACTCAGTAAGGCCAGCAGGCTAATGTTCCTATAGACCCAGTAAGGCCAGCAGGCTAATGTTCCTATAGACTCAGTAAGGCCAGCAGGCTAATGTTCCTATAGACTCAGTAAGGCCAGCAGGCTAATGTTCCTATAGACTCAGTAAGTTCAGCAGGCTAATGTTCCTATAGACTCAGTAAGTTCAGCAGGCTAATGTTCCTATAGACCCAGTAAGTTCAGCAGGCTAATGTTCCTATAGACTCAGTAAGGCCAGCAGGCTAATGTTCCTATAGACTCAGTAAGGCCAGCAGGCTAATGTTCCTATAGACTCAGTAAGGCCAGAAGGCTAATGTTCCTATAGACTCAGTAAGTTCAGCAGGCTAATGTTCCTATAGACTCAGTAAGTTCAGCAGGCTAATGTTCCTATAGACCCAGTAAGGCCAGCAGGCTAATGTTCCTATCCACCCAGTAAGTTCAGCAGGCTAATGTTCCTATAGACTCAGTAAGACCAGCAGGCTCGTCTATGTTTTATATTTCATTGGTATGTAACTGTTATGAACGTTGTATTGTCAATTAGTTTTGTATTTACACGTCACTTTAAACATGTACATGACACTGCAACAACATGTCCCCATGGGGACAATAAGGGCAGTAAAGTGAAATAAACATTCAGTGAGGATTATATAGAGATGCTGTCAGTATGATGTGAGGGGAGATTCTCCATATAATCAATAACAGGTTGCCAAATAATGTAAAAATGTCTCTAACTTTTTCCTCAAGCCAACAAGTGATTTTCTCCAGTGGGATACAACTATTAACTTCTGATAGCCACATTGCAACTGGCAGGGGAGGAATCTGTTTTCCATTTCAAGGCAATACATTTCTTGGCCATCGCTAGCAATATTTATGTTATCTTTACAGCATGGCTTTGCCTAAGATTGGTGTTATTAAAGTTACCCAGTAGACAGACCTCTGGGTCTAAAGGGAATGCAACCCCGTGAATTGAGGATATGGTATCGCATACCCCCTGCCAGAAACCGTGTAGTTTTGAACACTGCCAAGTGGAATGGAGGAATGTTCCTTCATCTGAGCCACATCTAAAACATAGGGAGGAGATATCTGGGTTGAACTTGTGCAGTCTAGATGGGGTGATATAGAGCTGATGGAGTCTGATCTGTATCTGGATCAGTCTGTATCTGGAGTTCAATGTGGATGTAACACCATAGCGTTATGATGCTGAAGCCCATAGGGTTATGATGGTGATGCCCATAGGGTTATGATGGTGAAGCCCATAGGGTTATGATGGTGAAGCCCATAGGGTTATGATGGTGAAGCCCATAGGGTTATGATGCTGAAGCCCATAGGGTTATGATGGTGAAGCCCATAGGGTTATGATGCTGAAGCCCATAGGGTTATGATGGTGAAGCCCATAGGGTTATGATGCTGAAGCCCATAGGGTTATGATGCTGAAGCCCATAGGGTTATGATGGTGAAGCCCATAGTGTTATGATGGTGAAGCCCATAGGGTTATGATGGTGAAGCCCATAGGGTTATGATGGTGAAGCCCATAGGGTTATGATGGTGAAGCCCATAGGGTTATGATGGTGAAGCCCATAGGGTTATGATGGTGAAGCCCATAGGGTTATGATGGTGAAGCCCATAGGGTTATGATGGTGAAGCCCATAGGGTTATGATGCTGAAGCCCATAGGGTTATGATGGTGAAGCCCATAGGGTTATGATGGTGAAGCCCATAGGGTTATGATGGTGAAGCCCATAGGGTTATGATGGTGATGCCCATAGGGTTATGATGGTGAAGCCCATAGGGTTATGATGGTGAAGCCCATAGGGTTATGATGGTGAAGCCCATAGGGTTATGATGGTGATGCCCATAGGGTTATGATGGTGAAGCCCATAGGGTTATGATGGTGAAGCCCATAGGGTTATGATGGTGAAGCCCATAGGGTTATGATGGTGAAGCCCATAGGGTTATGATGGTGAAGCCCATAGGGTTATGATGGTGATGCCCATAGAGTTATGATGGTGATGCCCATAGGGTTATGATGGTGAAGCCCATAGGGTTATGATGGTGAAGCCCATAGGGTTATGATGCTGAAGCCCATAGGGTTATGATGGTGAAGCCCATAGGGTTATGATGGTGAAGCCCATAGGGTTATGATGGTGAAGCCCATAGGGTTATGATGGTGAAGCCCATAGGCTTATGATGCTGAAGCCCATAGGGTTATGATGGTGAAGCCCATAGGCTTATGATGCTGAAGCCCATAGGGTTATGATGGTGAAGCCCATAGGTTTATGATGGTGAAGCCCATAGGGTTATGATGGTGATGCCCATAGGGTTATGATGGTGAAGCCCATAGGGTTATGATGGTGAAGCCCATAGGGTTATGATGGTGAAGCCCATAGGGTTATGATGGTGAAGCCCATAGGGTTATGATGGTGAAGCCCATAGGGTTATGATGGTGAAGCCCATAGGGTTATGATGGTGAAGCCCATAGGGTTATGATGGTGAAGCCCATAGGGTTATGATGGTGAAGCCCATAGGGTTATGATGCTGAAGCCCATAGGGTTATGATGGTGAAACCCATAGGGTTATGATGGTGAAACCCATAGGGTTATGATGGTGAAGCCCATAGGGTTATGATGCTGAAGCCCATAGGGTTATGATGGTGAAGCCCATAGGGTTATGATGGTGAAGCCCATAGGGTTATGATGGTGAAGCCCATAGGGTTATGATGGTGAAGCCCATAGGGTTATGATGGTGAAGCCCATAGGGTTATGATGGTGAAGCCCATAGGGTTATGATGGTGAAGCCCATAGGGTTATGATGGTGAAGCCCATAGGGTTATGATGGTGAAACCCATAGGGTTATGATGGTGAAACCCATAGGGTTATGATGGTGAAGCCCATAGGGTTATGATGGTGAAGCCCATAGGCTTATGATGGTGAAGCCCATAGGGTTATGATGGTGAAGCCCATAGGCTTATGATGGTGAAGCCCATAGGGTTATGATGGTGAAGCCCATAGGTGACCATCTAAAAGGAAACTTATGCTTGGTCAAATACAGACAACGGTAAGATTTCACTTTTATCAAAATTGACCTAATATCCAGAGAAATAACTATTATACTGTAATAGGTTTTGTAAGTGAGAGAGGGAGGGAGTATTCTGGGTTTGTTAGAAATAAGATAAGGTCGTCCGCAAAGACTTATGGGTATGGGGGCCCGCCTCAAAGCCATGTATGTCAGGGAACGTTCTAACGGCCTCAGCCAACGGTTCGATGGTGAGGGGCGAAGAGGTGGGGGATGGACTTGGTCTTTCACCAAATCTCCTGTATACCCCCCTTACCTTGTCACAACACAAGTGATTGGCTCAAACGCATTAAGAGGGAAATAAATTCCACAAATGAACTTTTAAGAAGGCACACCTGCTAATCGAAATGTATTACATGACTGCCTCATGAAGCTGGTTGTGAGATAGCCAAGCGTGTGCAAAGCTGTCATCAAGGCAAACGGTGGCTATTTGAAGAATTTTGATTTGTTTAACACTTTTTTGGTTACTACATGATTCCATATGTGTTATTAAATAAAAAAAATCCCTTCACTGGAACTAAGGGGCCTATCCCAACCATGAAAAACAGCCCCAGACCATTAATCCTCCTCCACCAAACTTTACAGTTAGCGCTATGCATTGGGGCAGGTAGCGTTCTCCTGGCATTCGTCTGTCGGACTGCCAGATGGTGAACCGTGATTCATCACTATTGCGCATGGTGATCTTAGGCTTGTGTGCAACTGCTCGGCCACGGAAACCCATTTCATGAAGCTGCCGACAAACAGCGCTGACGTTGGCTGAAGAGGCAGTTTGGAACTCTGTAGTGACGCAACCGAGGACAGACGATTTCTACAAGCTACGCGCTTCAGCACTCGGCGGTCCCGTTCTGTGAGCTTGTGTGGTCTACCACTTTGCAGGCTGAGCCGTTGTTGCTCCTAGACGTTTCCACTTCACAATAACAGCACTTACAGTTGACCGGGGGAAGCTCTAGCAGGGCAGAAATTTGACGAAACTGAGTTGTTGGAAAGCATGGCATCCTATAACAAGTGCCACGTTGAAAGTCACTGAGCTCTTCATTAAGGCCATTCTACTGCCAATGTTTGTCTATGGAGATTGCATGGCTGTGTGCTCGATTTTTATACACCTTGTCACCAATGGGTGTGGCTGAAATAGCAAAATCTCCTAATTTGAATGGGTGTCTACATACTTTCGTATATACAGTGCCTTGCGAAAGTATTCGGGCCCCTTGAACTTTGCGACCTTTTGCCACATTTCAGGCTTCAAACATAAAGATATAAAACAGGTCTACACAGACCTGTTATTCCAGATACTGCGGAAGAGATCCAGGGCTTCCCGTAGCCTGTTGGTGTTGTTGTCCTCTCTTATGACCATGTTGTAGCTGCTGCTGGCTACCACAAAGATGATAGCAGTCACATCTATAGGAGAGGACGAGATAAGATGATAGCAGTCACATCTACAGGAGAGGAGGAGATAAGATGATAGCAGTCACATCTACAGGAGAGGAGGAGATAAGATGATAGCAGTCACATCTACAGGAGAGGAGAGGAGGAGATAAGATGATAGCAGTCACATCTACAGGAGAGGAGAGGAGGAGATAAGATGATAGCAGTCACATCTATAGGAGAGGAGGAGATAAGGTGATAGCAGTCACATCTACAGGAGAGGAGAGGAGGAGATAAGGTGATAGCAGTCACATCTACAGGAGAGGAGAGGAGGAGATAAGATGATAGCAGTCACATCTATAGGAGAGGAGGAGATAAGATGATAGCAGTCACATCTATAGGAGAGGAGAGCAGAGGAGATAAGATGATAGCAGTCACATCTACAGGAGAGGAGAGGAGGAGATGATAGCAGTCACATCTAGAGGAGAGGAGAGGAGGAGATAAGGTGATAGCAGTCACATCTACAGGAGAGGAGAGGAGGAGATAAGGTGATAGCAGTCACATCTACAGGAGAGGAGAGGAGGAGATAAGATGTTAGCAGTCACATCTACAGGAGAGGAGGAGATAAGATGATAGCAGTCACATCTACAGGAGAGGAGAGGAGGAGATAAGATGATAGCAGTCACATCTACAGGAGAGGAGAGGAGGAGATAAGATGATAGCAGTCACATCTATAGGAGAGGAGAGGAGGAGATAAGATGATAGCAGTCACATCTATAGGAGAGGAGAGGAGGAGATAAGATAATAGCAGTCACATCTACAGGAGAGGAGAGGAGGAGATAAGATGATAGCAGTCACATCTATAGGAGAGGAGAGGAGGAGATAAGATAATAGCAGTCACATCTACAGGAGAGGAGAGGAGGAGATAAGATGATAGCAGTCACATCTATAGGAGAGGAGAGGAGGAGATAAGATGATAGCAGTCACATCTACAGGAGAGGAGAGGAGGAGATAAGATGATAGCAATCACATCTACAGGAGAGGAGAGGAGGAGATAAGATGATAGCAGTCACATCTACAGGAGAGGAGGAGATAAGATGATAAGATAAGATCCTTCTACAGCTGCACCATTGAGAGCACTGGTTGCATCACTGTCTGGTATGGCAACTGCTCGGCCTCCGACCACAAGGCACTACAGAGGGTAGTGCGAACGGCCCAGTACATCACTGGGGCCAAACTTCCTGCCATCCAGGACATCTATACCAGGCTGTGTCAGAGGAAGGCCCTAAAAATTGTCAAAGACTCCAGCCACCCTAGTCATAGACTGTTCTCTATGCAACAGCACAGCAAGCGGTACCGGAGCACCAAGTCTAGGACCAAGAGGCTTCTAAAGAGCTTCTACCCTCAAGCCATTAGACTCCTGAACAGCTAATCAAATGGCTACCCAGACCCCCCTTTTACGCTGCTGCTACTCTCTGTTTATTATCTATGCATAGTCACTTTAATAACTCTACCTACATCTACAGGGGCGGCAGGGTAGCCTAGTGGTTAGAGCATTGGACTAGTAACCGAAAGATTGAAAGATCAAATCCCCGAGCTGACAAGGTACAAAATCTGTCGTTCTGCCCCTGAACAGGCAGTTAACCCCACTGTTCCTAAACCCGTCATTGAAAATAAGAATTTGTTCTCAACTGACTTGCCTAGTTAAATAAAGGATAAATAAATATTACCTCGACTAACTGCTCTAACTATTTTTTTATAAATTTTTTTTACTTAAAACGGCATTGTTGGTTAAATGGCTTGTAAGTCAGCGTTTCACTGTAAGGTGTATTTCACCTGTTTCACCTGTTGTATTCAGCATTTAGCAAATCCAGGCGTTTGGATGACGTGAAGTAGGAGCTCTTTGGTCACGAACACCAGTGGTGGGTTTGGTGTCGACATGAGAATGCATAAGCAGCAAATAACACAAAAAAAATGATTTTATAAAATATTGAACTTGGCCTTTACTCATTGTTCGTACAGATATTGGCAAGACTAATTCAAAGTACTTTTTCAAGCACTAATATTCATTTACAGGACCATCAATTTGTAATAGTTACTGTTATGCAATTGTTTCTAGTAGCCACCAGGTGGCGGTATATCACCGCAGTATATCACCCCAACCAACTTACTATTCATCACTACCTGACAAGTTCTACTAAATAACACGTTTCTTATTGACGTGAGTGATAAGTACTGATCGCTATAGCTACAAAAAAAAAACACATCTGCTTTCCGACTGGCAGTTTTAATGTCGCCAGTCGGAAGAAGGACGGTTGGGCTGTGTGAGGAAAACGTCAGATGAACGGCTGCTGCTTGAAAAAGACAGTTCTTGAGAGAAAAACATTTCTAACTGGCGCCAATTCACCCATGTTGACACATTTTTGTTGCGCCTTACACGGTGTGGGTTGGTGTGGTCCAGTGCTGCAGTGGTTTAAAAAAGGTAGGTCAACTTATACTTAACAAAAATATAAACGCAACATGGAAAGTGGTTTTCTAATATTTTTTTATATTAACATATTTGATCATTTTGTGTTCTCCTCTCATTTCAATTCTAGCACTTTTCAAGTACCAACTGGAGAAAATGTCTGATTTTCAAGGTATTCTAGGATTTGAATTTCAGAGTGATAAATTCAAGTACTTTAAGCATCTTAATCACCTTGTGTAATGTTATCTGGTTTCAATAAAGATAAAAGCACAGCTGAAAGTAGAAGACTGGGTTTAAATGCTCTACTAGGGTGTCTCCTAGGGTGTCTCCTAGGGTGTATCCTAGGATGTTTCCTAGGGTGTCTCCTAGGGTGTCTCCTAGGGTGTCTCCTATGATGTCACCTAGGGTGTCTCCTAGGATGTCTCCTAGGGTGTCTCCTAGGGTGTCTCCTATGATGTCTCCTAGGGTGTCTCCTAGGGTGTCTCCTAGGATGTCTCCTATGATGTTTCCTAGGGTGTCTCCTAGGGTGTTTCCTATGATGTCTCCTAGGGTGTCTCCTAGGGTGTTTCCTATGATGTCTCCTAGGGTGTCTCCTATGATGTTTCCTAGGGTGTCTCCTAATATTTTCTGTTGTAGCTAATGGATTTAGGGATGTTTTCCCGGACCCAGAATGAGCCTAGTTTTAGTCTAAAAACAACTGCAAGACCCCCTTGAGGTATAAATGTTTCATTTATTGAATTTGGCCCATAGAAACACACTGAATGGCAAAAGGGCAGTCAAAAAAATAAATGATAAGAAACAAGGTTTTGAAGAGTCTGTTGTCCTATATATAGGAGATATAAGAAAGATCAGGAAATATTTTACACATATTTAACGTAAAACAACCTCCATATATAAAAAATAAAAAAACGGGACCAGTTATCTTCAGACGAGTCCCGTAACACTTGTGGTGATCGTAGAGCAGAACGGAGACCCCCACCGTGTTCGTGAGAGTCTTCCCCTTTTCACAGAGTGCTCAATAGGTAGGTAGGTCGTAGGTCAAACCCTTCGGACGCTACACACGTTTTCGTGAGAAGACCGATTTTTGGGATGTCTCCTGGTCTGACAAACGCCTCTCTAGTTCTGTCACCTTTGACCTCAGATGGGATGTCTCCTGGTCTGACAAACGCCTCTCTACTTCTGTCACCTTTCACCTCAGATGGGATGTCTCCTGGTCTGACAAACGCCTCTCTAGTTCTGTCACCTTTGACCTCAGATGGGATGTCTCCTGGTCTGACAAACACCTCTCTACTTCTGTCACCTTTGACCTCAGATGGGATGTCTCCTGGTCTGACAAACGCCTCTCTAGTTCTGTCACCTTTGACCTCAGATGGGATGTCTCCTGGTCTGACAAACACCTCTCAAGTTCTGTCACCTTTCACCTCAGATGGGATGTCTCCTGGTCTGACAAACACCTCTCTAGTTCTGTCACCTTTGACCCCAGATGTGGAAGAACGATATCAGCAGATGAGGTGGATTGAGATGCATTCAATGGAAAACAACAGATATCAGATATACTTAAACTGATGGATTTTAAACAAAATCTCTCTCCGAGCAATTGCATTAGTATAAAATAATATACTTTTGTTTTGAGCATACAATATAGCTCAGTATTTAAATTATTTATCTTATATACACTCCTTTTTGCTCATCTTCATCAAGGGTGTCAATTATTTCGGACCACACACACACACACACACCACATACACACACACACACACACACACACACACACCACATACACACACACACACACACCACATACACACACACACACACACACACACCACATACACACACACACACACCACATACACACACCACATACAACGCACCATTAAAGCACTGGATCCATTTTCTCCTTTCGTCTCTCTGTCCGCCAACATCAAACATACTGAGAGAGAAGAGGGAGGTGAAAGCAGAGAGGGAGGAGGGAGGAGAGAGGGAGGAGAGAAACAGAAGGAGAGAATATATAATATTAGGTCACATAACCACATGTAACACTGGACTGGCAGACTGGACTGGCTGACTGGACTGGCTGGACTGACTGACTGACTGGACTGGACTGGCTGACTGGACTGGCTGACTGGACTGGACTGACTAGACTGACTGGACTGGCTGGACTGACTGGACTGGACTGACTGGCTGGACTGACTGACTAACTGGACTGGCTGGACTGACTGGACTGGCTGGACTGACTGGACTGGCTGAACTGGCTGACTGGACTGACTGACTGGACTGGCTGGACTGACTGACCTGACTGACTGACTGACTGGACGACTGGACTGACTGACTGACTGGACTGGCTGGACTGGCTGGACTGACTGACTGGACTGGCTGGCCTGACTGGACTGGCTGGACTGGACTGGACTGGACTGACTGGACTGGACTGGCTGGACTGGACTGGCTGGACTGGCTGACTGGACTGGACTGACTGGACTGGCCTGTCTGGACTGGACTGGACTGACTGGACTGGACTGGCTGGACTGACTGGACTGGCTGGACTGGACTGGACTGGCTGGACTGACTGGACTGGACTGGCTGACTGGACTGGCTGGACTGGACTGGACTGACTGGACTAGCTGGACTGGACTGGCTGACTGGACTGGACTGACTGGACTGGCTGACTGGACTGACTGGACTGGCTGACTGGACTGGACTGGACTGACTGGACTGGCTGACTGGACTGACTGGACTGGACTGGACTGGCTGACTGGACTGGCTGGACTGGTCTGGACTGGCTGGACTGGACTGGACTGGCTGACTGGACTGACTGAACTGGACTGGCTGACTGGACTGGCTGGACTGGACTGGCTGACTGGACTGGCTGGACAGACTGACTGGACTGGACTGGCTGACTGGACTGGCTGGACTGGACTGGACGACTGGCTGGACTGGCTGGACTGACTGACTGACTGGACTGGACTGACTGGCTGGCTGACAGAGTAGTGATGCTGATCTAGGATCTGGTGCCCCCTGTCCATCTAATCATATTCATTATGATCTGACAGGGGAACTGATCCTGGTTCAGCCCTCTTACCCTGTCTGAGATGCTTTATGAGTCCAAAATCTGCTTCAGTTCATCTTTTCACCAGAGCAGAGAGAGAGACAGACAGACAGATAGATAGAAAGAGAGATAGATAGAGAGAGAGACAGACAGGTAGAGAGACAGATAGAGAGACGAACAGACCGAGAGAGAGAGAGAGAGAGAGACAGACAGATAGAGAGAGAGACAGTCCGAGAGAGAGAGAGACAGACAGACAGATAGAGAGAGAGACAGACAGATAGATAGAGAGAGAGACAGACAGACAGATAGAGAGAGAGACAGACAGACAGGTAGAGAGAGAGATAGAGAGAGACAGGTAGAGAGAGAGACAGACAGACAGACAGGTAGAGAGAGAGAGACAGACAGACAGACAGACAGACAGACAGACAGACAGAGAGAGAGACAGACAGAGAGAGAGAGAGAGACAGACAGACAGACAGAGACAGACAGACAGACAGAGAGAGAGACATATAGAGAGAGACAGACAGACAGATAGAGAGAGAGAGACAGATAGAGAGAGAGACAGAGACAGATAGAGAGAGAGAGAGAGACAGATAGAGAGAGAGACAGAGACAGACAGAGAGAGACAGACAGACAGATAGAGAGAGAGACAGATAGAGAGACAGACAGATACAGACAGACAGAGAGAGATAGAGAGAGAGGCAGATAGAGAAAGATACTTACTGAAAGTTGACTTTGTCTACCTGGAATCGGGTCTCGAATATCCCTGAAGTTAACACTCTGCATCGTAGCAGGTCCTGGTCTGTGGGACTGTAGTCTCCTTGTCTTACTGAGTCAATTCTGTCCAGGAAACTGCAGAGACAAACACACACACACTGTTATCAATCATGTCATTCTGTGTCACTAGGGTTGACTGTAGTCTCCTTGTCTTACTGAGTCAACTCTGTCCAGGAAACTGCAGAGACACACACACCGTTATCACTCATGTCATTCTGTGTCACTAGGGTTGACTGTAGTCTCCTTGTCTTACTGAGTCAACTCTGTCCAGGAAACTGCAGAGACACACACACCGTTATCAATCATGTCATTCTGTGTCACTAGGGTTGACTGTAGTCTCCTTGTCTTACTGAGTCAATTCTGTCCAGGAAACTGCAGACACACACACACACCGTTATCACTCATGTCATTCTGTGTCACTAGGGTAAACTGTGGGCTCTCGTCCTCCGTGGCCGGCGTGATCAAGACATTTAAACGTGTTAACCCTCGCAAGGCTGCCGGCCCATGTGGCATCCCCAGCCGCGTCCTCAGAGCATGCTGGAGCTGGCTGGAGTGTTAATTAACAGACATATTAAATCTCTCCCTATCCCAGTCTGCTGTCCCCACATGCTTCAAGATGTCCACCATTGTTCCTGTTCCCAAGAAGGCAAAGATAACTGAACTAAATGACTACCACCCCGTAGCACTCACTTCTGTCATCCTGAAGTGCTTTGAGAGACTAGTTAAGGATCATATCACCTCCACCCTACCCGACACCCTAGACCCACTTCAATATGTTTACCGCCACAATAGATCCACAGACGATGCAATCGCAATCACACTGCCCTACCCCATCTGGACAAGAGGAATACCTATGTAAGAATGCTGTGCATCGACTACAGCCCAGCATTCAACACCATAGTACTCATCATTAAGCTTGAGGCCATGGGTCTGAACCCCGCCCTGTGCAACTGCGGTCTGCCCAACGCATCACCGGGGACAAACTGCCTACAATCCAGGACACCTACAGCACCCGATGTCACAGGAAGGCTGAAAAGATAATCAAGGACATCAATCACCGAGCCACTGCCTGTTCACCCCGAGCTGGGACCGAGAGACTGAAAACAGATTATATCTCAAGGCCATCAGACTGTCAAAAAGCCATCACTAGCCGGCTACCACCCAGTACCCTGCCCTGAACCTAATCACTGTCATCAGCCGGCTACCACTCAGTACCAGGCCCTGAACCTAATCACTGTCACTAACCGGCTACCACCCAGCACCCTGCCCTGAACCTAATCACTGTCACTAACCGGCTACCACCCAGCACCCTGCCCTAAACCTAATCACTGTCACTAGCCGGCTACCACCCAGTACCCTGCCCTGAACCTAATCACTGTCATCAGCCGGCTACCACTCAGTACCAGGCCCTGAACCTAATCACTGTCACTAGCCGGCTACCACCCAGTACCCTGCCCTGAACCTAATCACTGTCACTAGCCGGCTACCACCCAGTACCCTGCCCTGAACCTAATCACTGTCACTAACCGGCTACCACCCAGTACCCTGCCCTGAACCTAATCACTGTCATCAGCCGGCTACCACCCAGTACCCTGCCCTGAACCTAATCACTGTCACTAACCGGCTACCACCCAGTACCCTATCACTGTCACTAACCGGCTACCACCCAGTACCCTGCCCTGAACCTAATCACTGTCACTAGCCGGCTACCACCCAGTACCAGGCCCTGAACCTAATCACTGTCACTAACCGGCTACCACCCAGTACCCTGCCCTGAACCTAATCACTGTCACTAACCGGCTACCACCCAGTACCCTGCCCTGAACTTAATCACTGTCATCAGCCGGCTACCACCCAGTACTCATCCCAGATACCTGGGAGATCCGTTTAAAGTCTTGATGAAAACCCCAGATTAGTTAGATTAGGAGGAAGCAGTGAAAATAACAAGAAATTGTTTTTTTGTTTGTTTTATATGTCCGAGGAGCCTGTTTTGCACCTGAAAAAAAAAATGTGGATTTGAATGTGTCGTGTGAGGATCTGTGAAGCAGGGTGCCTGTCACGGGGGTTATCTCTGGAATGGAGCCAGAAGTCTGTAACTGAAGAAGTAGACGTAGGAGTTGGTTAACGCTGACTGACCCTTATGGTGGATGGAGTGGCTGGTTAACGCTGACTGACCCTTATGGTGGATGGAGTGGTTGGTTAACGCTAATGGTGGATGGGAGTAAGGAAGGCCAGTAGTACAGTAGATGGACCCGTATGGAGTGAGGAAGGCCAGTAGTACAGTAGATGGACCCGTATGGTGGATGGAGTGAGGAAGGCCAGTAGTACAGTAGATGGACCCGTATGGAGTGAGGAAGGCCAGTGGTACAGTAGATGGACCCGTATGGAGTGAGGAAGGCCAGTAGTACAGTAGATGGACCCGTATGGTGGATGGAGTGAGGAAGGCCAGTAGTACAGTAGAGGGACCCGTATGGTGGATGGAGTGGTTGGTTAATGCTGACTGACCCGTATGGTGGATGGAGTAAGGAAGGCCAGTGGTACAGTAGATGGACCCGTATGGTGGATGGAGTGAGGAAGGCCAGTAGTACAGTAGATGGACCCGTATGGAGTGAGGAAGGCCAGTGGTACAGTAGATGGACCCGTATGGTGGATGGAGTGAGGAAGGCCAGTAGTACAGTAGATGGACCCGTATGGAGTGAGGAAGGCCAGTGGTACAGTAGATGGACCCGTATGGTGGATGGAGTGAGGAAGGCCAGTAGTACAGTAGATGGACCCATATGGTGGATGGAGTGAGGAAGGCCAGTAGTACAGTAGATAGACCCGTATGGAGTGAGGAAAGCCAGTGGTACAGTAGATGGACCCGTATGGTGGATGGAGTGAGGAAGGCCAGTAGTACAGTAGATGGACCCGTATGGAGTGAGGAAGGCCAGTAGTACAGTAGATGGACCCGTATGGTGGATGGAGTGAGGAAGGCCAGTGGTACAGTAGATGGACCCATATGGTGGATGGAGTGAGGAAGGCCAGTGGTACAGTAGATGGACCCGTATGGAGTGAGGAAGGCCAGTGGTACAGTAGATGGACCCGTATGGAGTGAGGAAGGCCAGTGGTACAGTAGATGGACCCGTATGGTGGATGGAGTGAGGAAGGCCAGTGGTACAGTAGATGGACCCGTATGGAGTGAGGAAGGCCAGTGGTACAGTAGATGGACCCGTATGGTGGATGGAGTGAGGAAGGCCAGTGGTACAGTAGATGGACCCGTATGGAGTGAGGAAGGTCAGTAGTACAGTAGATAGACCCGTATGGTGGATGGAGTGAGGAAGGCCAGTGGTACAGTAGATGGACCCGTATGGTGGATGGAGTAAGGAAGGCCAGTGGTACAGTAGGTGGACCCGTATGGTGGATGGAGTGAGGAAGGCCAGTAGTACAGTAGATGGACCCGTATGGTGGATGGAGTGAGGAAGGCCAGTAGTACAGTAGATGGACCTGTATGGTGGATGGAGTGAGGAAGGCCAGTAGTACAGTAGATGGACCCGTATGGTGGATGGAGTGAGGAAGGCCAGTAGTACAGTAGATGGACCCGTATGGTGGATGGAGTGAGGAAGGCCAGTAGTACAGTAGATGGACCCGTATGGTGGATGGAGTGAGGAAGGCCAGTAGTACAGTAGATGGACCCGTATGTATGGTGGATGGAGTGAGGAAGGCCAGTAGTACAGTAGATGGACCTGTATAGTGGATGGAGTGGTTGGTTAATGCTGACTGACCCTTATGGAGTGAGGAAGGCCAGTAGTACAGTAGATGGACCCGTATGGTGGATGGAGTGAGGAAGGCCAGTAGTACAGTAGATGGACCCGTATGGTGGATGGAGTGAGGAAGGCCAGTAGTACAGTAGATGGACCCGTATGGTGGATGGAGTGAGGAAGGCCAGTGGTACAGTAGATGGACCCGTATGGTGGATGGAGTGAGGAAGGCCAGTAGTACAGTAGATGGACCCGTATGGTGGATGGAGTGAGGAAGGCCAGTAGTACAGTAGATGGACCCGTATGGTGGATGGAGTGAGGAAGGCCAGTAGTACAGTAGATGGACCCGTATGGTGGATGGAGTGAGGAAGGCCAGTAGTACAGTAGATGGACCCGTATGGTGGATGGAGTGAGGAAGGTCAGTAGTACAGTAGATGGACCCGTATGGAGTGAGGAAGGCCAGTGGTACAGTAGATGGACCTGTATGGTGGATGGAGTGAGGAAGGCCAGTGATACAGTAGATGGCAGGATAGTTTTGTTGATACTTCTACTATTGTTACAACCTCTCCTCTCAGACACAGACCAGGTATGTGTTCATTAGACACTGTTTTTAAAACACACACCACACCCCACCACTACCCCCAACACACCCCAACACATCCCACCACTACCCCCAACACACCCCACCACTACCCCCAACACACCCCACCACTACCCCCAACACTACCCCCAACACACCCCAACGCTACCCCAACACACCCCACCACTACCCCAACACACACCCCACCACTACCCCCAACACACACCCCACCACTGCCCCCAACACACACCCCAACACTACCCCCAACACACCCCAACACTACCCCCAACACTACCCCCACCACTACCCGCAACACACCCCAACACTACCCCAACACACCCCACCGCTACCCCCAACACACACCCCACCACTACCCCCAACACACACCCCACCACTACCCCCAACACACCCCACCACTGCCCCCAACACACACCCCACCACTACCCCCACCACACCCCTAACACTACCCCCAACACACCCCAACACTACCCCCACCACTACCCCAACATAACCCCCAACACACCCCAACACTACCCCCAACACACCCCAACACTACCCCCAACACACACCAACACTACCCCCAACACACACCCCACCATAACCCCCACCCCACCACTACCCCCAACACACTGCATTTCTGAACATTTGAACATCTTGGCCATGTTCTGTTATAATCTCCACCCGGCACAGCCAGAAGAGGACTGGCCACCCCTCATAGCCTGGTTCCTCTCTAGGTTTCTTCCTAGGTTCTGGACTTTCTAGGGAGTTTTTCCTAGCCACCGTGCTTCTACACCTGCATTGCTTGCTGTTTGGGGTTTTAGGCTGGGTTTCTGTACAGCACTTTGAGATATCAGCTGATGTAAAAAGGGCTTTATAAATACATTTGATTTGATTTTGTGACTGTGGTTCTGTGAGTGCCTTGTGACTGTGCTATTGCTGGAGTGGTGGTGAGTCAAATTTAACCCTGCTGCTCTGAGCTTAGCCACAACACCCCCCCCCCCCAGTCTCTGTGGCTGTGCTTGTGGGCCAGTCTCTGTGGCTGTGCTTGTGGGCCAGTCTCTGTGGCTGTGCTTGTGGGCCAGTCTCTGTGGCTGTGCTTGTGGGCCAGTCTCTGTGGCTGTGCTTGTGGGCCAGTCTCTGTGGCTGTGCTTGTGGGCCAGTCTCTGTGGCTGTGCTTGTGGGCCAGTCTCTCTGTCTGTGTCTGATGTAGGATCCTCTCCCTCCATCTCTCTGTTTCTCTCTCCCTCCATCTCTCTCTTCTCTCTCCCTCCATCTCTCTCTTCTCTCTCCCTCCATCTCTGTTTCTCTCTCTTCTCTCTCTGCGTTTCTCTCTCCCTCCATCTCTCTCCGTTTACTACTTGAGTCGTCTCTCTCCCTTTTCTCCTGCTGTATGCCGCGTCCCACACCAATCCCCGCCCCCTGCCACACCAAGGCCCGCCCCCTGCCACACCAAGCCCCACCCCCTGCCACACCAAGCCCCGCCCCCTCCCACACCAAGCCCCGCCCCCTGCCACACCAAGCCCCCTCCCACACCAAGCCCTGCCCCCTCCCACACCAAACCCTCCCCCCTCCCACACCAAACCCTCGCCCTCCCACACCAAGCCCCGCCCTCCCACACCAAGCCCCGCCCCCTCCCGCCTTTCATTAACAGGACACACAGCACAGATCCATCTTTCATTAACAGGACACACAGCACAGATCCATCTTTCATTAACAGGACACACAGCACAGATCCATCTTTCATTAACAGGACACACAGCACAGATCCATCTTTCATTAACAGGACACACAGCACAGACCCATATTGTCAGCGGCTGGTCTGTCTCAACTCAGAGTCCTGTTGTATTGGTCCAGTGCTAGGCTGGACAGAGCAGGGCAGAGACTCACTTTAACTAGGCCTAACTTACTACAGCACACAGGCTGCACTCAAACTAGACTTATCCATCACCATGTGTGAGAGTCCATCTTAAACAGAGCAGTTGAGAACACCTTGCTAAATATAGCATCCAAACACAGTGTAAAACACAGGTACAACTTTCTACATCAACTAACAAAACACTTTCCTGAACAGTTACTATACTGGCAGGCTCCGTTTGGAACAAGGTGCAGCAGCAGCGTGGAGAAACGTCAAATGAGTAACGAGAGATTCTCTGGTTAATGTCTATGAGCATTACGCCAGCTATTATTCCCAGAATAATGGTGCATCAGCTCTGAATAAAAGTAACAGGTCCCAAATCAAGCTCTGTCTGAGCACGGGGAAATATCTTCAGTATGTCTTATTACACTATAGAATGATACTGTAGTCCGACTATTCACAAACCGGGGAACGCGCAATGCCGTCGGGGGGGGGGGGGTAGGCCAAACACAAATGTGATTCACATTTTCCAACAGTCCAACAGTTCATTTATATTTTCATTTATATTTTCCAACAGGGCTATACATTTGGGTGAGTTTTTTTCCTCTCGCCCGAGTAGCCTCGTTTTACTACCAAAAATAAAAATGAAACCCTCTAGTGTTCAGCGAAATAACAACACAATGTCAAATACAGGAAGCCTAGTTGGACCATCGAAGAGGTGCAAATATGATGAGAACTACATTGATTTGGGGCTCACTTATATTGGGAGTAGTGCCTTTCCTCAGCCACAGTGTGTTATATGTGCTAAACTACTATCTCACAACTCAATGAAACCTTCACCGTGCGAAATTAGAAACAAAACATGCCAATTTGAAAAATTGGAGCGAGAATAAAGACGACTTTCGAGTAGTAAGACATGTATAAAAGCAACAGAATCCATTAATAAGAAGGGGCTAGAAGCATCTTATATGGTGAGCTACCAGGGGGCTAGGACAGGGAAGCCCCATACTATTGTGGAGGAGTGGCTGGGACAGGAAAGCCCCATACTATTGTGGAGGAGTGGCTGGGACAGGCAAGCCCCATACTATTGTGGAGGAGTGGGTAGGACAGGCAAGCCCCATACTATTGTGGAGGAGTGGCTGGGACAGGCAAGCCCCATACTATTGTGGAGGAGTGGCTGGGACAGACAAGCCCCATACTATTGTGGAGGAGTGGGTAGGACAGACAAGCCCCATACTATTGTGGAGGAGTGGCTAGGAGAGGCAAGCCCCATACTATTGTGGAGGAGTGGGTAGGACAGACAAGCCCCATACTATTGTGGAGGAGTGGCTAGGAGAGGCAAGCCCCATACTATTGTGGAGGAGTGGGTAGGACAGGCAAGCCCCATACTATTGTGGAGGAGTGGCTGGGACAGACAAGCCCCATACTATTGTAGAGGAGTGGGTAGGACAGGCAAGCCCCATACTATTGTAGAGGAGTGGCTAGGACAGGCAAGCCCCATACTATTGTGGAGGAGTGGGTAGGACAGACAAGCCCCATACTATTGTAGAGGAGTGGGTAGGACAGGCAAGCCCCATACTATTGTAGAGGAGTGGCTAGGACAGGCAAGCCCCATACTATTGTGGAGGAGTGGGTAGGACAGACAAGCCCCATACTATTGTGGAGGAGTGGCTAGGAGAGGCAAGCCCCATACTATTGTGGAGGAGTGGGTAGGACAGACAAGCCCCATACTATTGTGGACGAGTGGCTAGGAGAGGCAAGCCCCATACTATTGTGGAGGAGTGGGTAGGACAGACAAGCCCCATACTATTGTGGAGGAGTGGCTAGGAGAGGCAAGCCCCATACTATTATGGAGGAGTAGCTAGGACAGGCAAGCCCCATACTATTGTGGAGGAGTGGCTGGGACAGACAAGCCCCATACTATTGTAGAGGAGTGGGTAGGACAGGCAAGCCCCATACTATTGTAGAGGAGTGGGTAGGACAGGCAAGCCCCATACTATTGTAGAGGAGTGGGTAGGACAGGCAAGCCCCATACTATTGTGGAGGAGTGGCTGGGACAGACAAGCCCCATACTATTGTAGAGGAGTGGGTAGGACAGGCAAGCCCCATACTATTGTGGAGGAGTGGCTAGGACAGGCAAGCCCCATACTATTGTGGAGGAGTAGCTAGGACAGGCAAGCCCCATACTATTGTGGAGGAGTGGCTGGGACAGACAAGCCCCATACTATTGTAGAGGAGTGGGTAGGACAGGCAAGCCCCATACTATTGTGGAGGAGTGGGTAGGACAGGCAAGCCCCATACTATTGTGGAGGAGTGGCTGGGACAGACAAGCCCCATACTATTGTGGAGGAGTGGGTAGGACAGGCAAGCCCCATACTATTGTGGAGGACTTCTTTCTTCCTGCTGCCGTGGATATGGCTGAAAGTTAATACTTTGTAGCGCCACCTTTTGCTGCAATTACAGCTGTAAGTCGCTTGGGGTATGTCTATCAGTTTTGCACATCGAGAGACTGCATTTTTTTTCCCATTCCTCCTTGCAAAACAGCTCGAGCTCAGTGAGGTTGGATGGAGAGCATTTGTGAACAGCAGTTTTCAGTTCTTTCCACAGATTCTCGATTGGATTCAGGTCTGGACTTTGACTTGGCCATTCTAACACCTGGATATGTTTATTTTTGAACCATTCCATTGTAGATTTTGCTTTATGTTTTGGATCATTGTCTTGTTGGAAGACACATCTCCGTCCCAGTCTCAGGTCTTTTGCAGACTCCATCAGGTTTTCTTCCAGAATGGTCCTGTATTTGGCTCCATCCATCTTCCCATCAATCTTAACCATCTTCCATGTCCCTGCTGAAGAAAAGCAGGCCCAAACCATGATGCTGCCACCACCATGTTTGACAGTGGGGATGGTGTGTTCAGCTGTGTTGCTTTTACGGCAAACATAACGTTTTGCATTGTTGCCAAAAAGTTCAATTTTGGTTTCATCTGACCAGAGCACCTTCTTCCACATGTTTGGTGTGTCTCCCAGGTGGCTTGTGGCAAACTTTAAACACTTTTTATGGATATCTTTAAGAAATGGCTTTCTTGCCACTCTTCCATAAAGGCCAGATTTGTGCAATATACAACTGATTGTTGTCCTATGGACAGAGTCTCCCACCTCAGCTTTAGATCTCTGCAGTTCATCCAGAGTGATCATGGGCCTCTTGGCTGCATCTCAGTCTTCTCCTTGTATGAGCTGAAAGTTTAGAGGGACGGCCAGGTCTTAGTAGATTTGCAGTGGTCTGATGCTCCTTCCATTTCAATATTATCGCTTGCACAGTGCTCCTTGGGATGTTTAAAGCTTGGGAAATCTTTTTGTATCCAAATCCGGCTTTAAACTTCTTCACAACAGTATCTCGGACCTGCCTGGTGTGTTCCTTGTTCTTCATGATGCTCTCTGCGCTTTTAACGGACCTCTGAGACTATCACAGTGCAGGTGCATTTATATGGAGACTTGATTACACACAGGTGGATTGTATTTATCATCATTAGTCATTTAGGTCAACATTGGATCATTCAGAGATCCTCACTGAACTTCTGGAGAGAGTTTGCTGCACTGAAAGTAGAGGGGCTGAATAATTTTGCACAGCTGGATGAGTCAACAGGCCTGGCACAGCTCCTGGTATATGTCTGTTACAGCTGGATGAGTCAACAGACGTGGTGGGCCTGGCACAGCTCCTGGTATATGTCTGTTACAGCTGGATGAGTCAACAGGCCTGGCACAGCTCCTGGTATATGTCTGTTACAGTTGGATGAGTCAACAGGCCTGGTACAGCTCCTGGTATATGTCTGTTACAGCTGGATGAGTCAACAGGCCTGGCACAGCTCCTGGTATATGTCTGTTACAGCTGGATGAGTCAACAGGCCTGGCACAGCTCCTGGTATATGTCTGTTACAGTTGGATGAGTAAACAGGCCTGGTACAGCTCCTGGTATATGTCTGTTACAGCTGGATGAGTCAACAGACGTGGTGGGCCTGGCACAGCTCCTGGTATATGTCTGTTACAGCTGGATTAGTCAACAGGCCTGGTACAGCTCCTGGTATATGTCTGTTACAGCTGGATGAGTCAACAGACGTGGCGGGCCTGGCACAGCTCCTGGTATATGTCTGTTACAGCTGGATGAGACAACAGACGTGGTGGGCCTGGCACAGCTCCTGGTATATGTCTGTTACAGCTGGATGAGTCAACAGGCCTGGCACAGCTCCTGGTATATGTCTGTTACAGCTGGATGAGTCAACAGGCCTGGCACAGCTCGTGGTATATGTCTGTTACAGCTGGATGAGTCAACAGACATGGTGGGCCTGGCACAGCTCCTGGTATATGTCTGTTACAGCTGGATGAGTCAACAGGCCTGGCACAGCTCCTGGTATATGTCTGTTACAGCTGGATGAGACAACAGACGTGGTGGGCCTGGTATATGTCTGTTACAGTTGGATGAGTCAACAGGCCTGGCACAGCTCCTGGTATATGTCTGTTACAGCTGGATGAGTCAACAGGCCTGGCACAGCTCCTGGTATATGTCTGTTACAGCTGGATGAGTCAACAGGCGTGGCACAGCTCCTGGTATATGTCTGTTACAGCTGGATGAGTCAACAGGCCTGGCACAGCTCCTGGTATATGTCTGTTACAGCTGGATGAGTCAACAGGCCTGGCACAGCTCCTGGTATATGTCTGTTACAGCTGGATGAGTCAACAGGCCTGGCACAGCTCCTGGTATATGTCTGTTACAGCTGGATGAGTCAACAGGCGTGGCACAGCTCCTGGTATATGTCTGTTACAGCTGGATGAGTCAACAGGCCTGGCACAGCTCCTGGTAAATGTCCGTTACAGCTGGATGAGTCAACAGACGTGGCACAGCTCCTGGTATATGTCTGTTACAGCTGGATGAGTCAACAGACGTGGCACAGCTCCTGGTATATGTCTGTTACAGCTGGATGAGTCAACAGACGTGGCGGGCCTGGCACAGCTCCTGGTATATGTCTGTTACAGCTGGATGAGACAACAGACGTGGTGGGCCTGGCACAGCTCCTGGTATATGTCTGTTACAGCTGGATGAGTCAACAGGCCTGGCACAGCTCCTGGTATATGTCTGTTACAGCTGGATGAGTCAACAGACGTGGCGGGCCTGGCACAGCTCCTGGTATATGTCTGTTACAGCTGGATGAGTCAACAGGCCTGGCACAGCTCCTGGTATATGTCTGTTACAGCTGGATGAGTCAACAGACGTGGTGGGCCTGGCACAGCTCCTGGTATATGTCTGTTACAGCTGGATGAGTCAACAGGCCTGGTACAGCTCCTGGTATATGTCTGTTACAGCTGGATGAGTCAACAGGCCTGGCACAGCTCCTGGTATATGTCTGTTACAGCTGGATGAGTCAACAGACGTGGCGGGCCTGGCACAGCTCCTGGTATATGTCTGTTACAGCTGGATGAGTCAACAGGCCTGGCACAGCTCCTGGTATATGTCTGTTACAGCTGGATGAGTCAACAGACGTGGTGGGCCTGGCACAGCTCCTGGTATATGTCTGTTACAGCTGGATGAGTCAACAGGCCTGGCACAGCTCCTGGTATATGTCTGTTACAGCTGGATGAGTCAACAGGCCTGGCACAGCTCCTGGTATATGTCTGTTACAGCTGGATGAGTCAACAGGCCTGGCACAGCTCCTGGTATATGTCTGTTACAGCTGGATGAGTCAACAGGCCTGGCACAGCTCCTGGTATATGTCTGTTACATACATTATATTCGAGATTCTTCAAAAGTAACCACCCTTTGACTTGATGACAGCTTTGTACACTCTGTCAGTGAACCAATGTACACAATGTGAAGAAATAACAGCTTTGTACACTCTGTCAGTGAACCAATGTGTACAATGTGAAGAAATAACAGCTTTGTACACTGTCAGTGAACCAATGTACACAATGTGAAGAAATAACAGCTTTGTACACTCTGTCAGTGAACCAATGTGTACAATGTGAAGAAATAACAGCTTTGTACACTGTCAGTGAACCAATGTACACAATGTGAAGAAATAACAGCTTTGTACACTGTCAGTGAACCAATGTGTACAATGTGAAGAAATAACAGCTTTGTACACTCTGTCAGTGAACCAATGTACACAATGTGAAGAAATAACAGCTTTGTACACTGTCAGTGAACCAATGTACACAATGTGAAGAAATAACAGCTTTGTACACTCTGTCAGTGAACCAATGTGTACAATGTGAAGAAATAACAGATTTGTACACTCTGTCAGTGAACCAATGTACACAATGTGAAGAAATAACAGCTTTGTACACTCTGTCAGTGAACCAATGTACACAA